>NC_038249.2:45088604-45195661 GCF_000004515.6 Glycine max
AAAAAAATATATATTAAAAGGCAATTTAAAAAATATATTGCATAAGTACTAAACAAATAGGAACAGTAAATTATAAATACATAATAATAATAATAATAATAATAATAATAATAATAATAATTAGTTACAATCTATTATTAACGTCTGGATATATTTGTTGTACTTTTTATACTTTTGAAAATTAAATTTTGTATTTTTATCTTTCAGGGCCTGTTAGCAGAGTGTGAATATAAAAAGTAAAAAAAAAAATTATGATAAATATGCTGCTACGCTCACAACCCAATATATTTGTCGCACTTTTTATAATTTTAGGGATTAAATTTTGTATTTTCATCTTTTAGGGACGTGTTTGTCAGTAAATTATACATTGAAGGACAAAAGTAACTATTTATCCTTTTATTTTTTTTTAAATTATAGGGGAAATGTGGGTGGTGTAAAAAGTAGAAAGCTTTATTAATAAATAAATATTAATACTAATAATTAGAAAGTGAGGAGTTATGTATTCGTAGAGTGAGTTTTGATTGTGGGCTGCTCCAGCCACTGCCGTTGGTCTTATCTTTTGCTGAAACTTGAAATTGAATCTCTCTCAAGCTTCCTTTTTTAAAAGGTTAGGGATCGAAGCAGAAGGAACTAAGTAAGAAGAGATGGGATTGGATTTGAGACAAGTGGTGGCAGCTGTCCTCACCCTCACGATGTTTGTCATGCTTGGAAATATGATCAAAAGAGACCACTTTGATAATTCACTTCAAGTAAGCACACCCTCTTTTTCATTTGCATTTGCATTTGCTAGCTCACACCAGAAACAACAGTATAACTAAATTCATCTTAAGAATGAAAACCAAAGCCTTTCCTCAACAGAGCTTATAGATCCCTTGTTTACACTGACAAACTAGAACTAGGAGAAGAGACCATAATTGTTTTCAATAAGAATGCTTTATAGTCGAACCACATTTCAATATCTGAACTTGGCAGTCCTTCCAGTTCGGTGTGAATTCGATTCTTATTGCCAGTCAGTCAATTTTTCACTTCATTTCATTTGTGCTTTTTACTTTTTACTATACAAGGAAAAGCTTCCAGGAGGATCGGAGGATGCCAACTTTGAGACTGCTAAGTTTGATGCTACTCATGTAAGAAAGAATATAGGGCTTTGGAAGGGAGATGCGGATGGCCTAAAACCGTGTTGGGTTAAGCCATCTGCTGGTAAGACTCACTAATTGAATTTATCATATAATATATACTAGACAGACACTTATATTGTCATGGGTGCCAGATGATGTGGAACAGACCCAAGGATTTGTTACTTTTGCGTTGACCAATGGCCCAGAGTACCATATTTCTCAGGTAACTTAACTAATGTAATTGCAGTTATTATTTCATTATTCTCTGAAACTCTAGTGATGCCTTATTCAGATAGCAGATGCAGTGATTGTTGCTAGAAGTCTGGGGGCAACACTTGTCATACCTGACATCAGAGGAAGCCAACCTGGTGACAAGTGGTTAGTGTTGATTTTCATTCTATACTTGGCATAGGTGTCTATTAATAAAAAATGTTTATTTTAATCCCCTCCATATTTTAACCTCTGCATAGCTTAGTCTAAATGAAAATGTGCTTATTTCTCAACTGCCAAAGAAATATTCTGTTCCTGCTTTTTTGGTTGCAAGTAATTAGGGTCTGAAATTTTCTTACAAAGCAACCTTGACCTTTCTCCTAAGAACTTAAGCCTTTTGGAATTGTTGATCCTTGACATATGTAATGCTAGTATGTTTTAATTAATCTTTCTCTGGATATCTATTGTGTTGCCCTTATGAAAAATTGTGTAATTGATGAAAGTAATTATCACATGGAAATGTGTGGGTAGTTTGTGATTTATCAGCCACAAGATTGAAATTCCTGGCAAAAAAAAATTCCTATGTTCTTTATTGTTATAAGGTTTACTTGTTAATACTTGTGCCTCATTTAGATTCCCCCCACCCCGCCCACCCTTATTTAAACATTCTAACACATTGTTGGCTGAGGTGAGGGAAGCCAGGGCTGGGCCAAAACCCTTGGTCAAGTTGTAGGCTAAATTTTTAAGAAAAAAAGCTTAATGCATCTCCATTAACCAAGGACCAATTGTCATCCTTGTTATTTCAGCTCCCATTCTTATTGTAAGCTAGCTTCGGAGGCAGCTCAATATGAGCATAAGTAGTTGTAGATTGACGAATAGCTCATGTTAAACTCAATTTTTGAATTCAGTCTAATTTACTTTTTAAGTGCAATGAAGTACATTTTCCTAACTAATATAATTGAAATGTCAGGAATTTTGAGGATATTTATGATGTTGATGTGTTCATGAAAAGCATGGAAGGGGTGGTCAGAGTGGCAAAGGATCTTCCTACTCATATATCAACACGGAATATTGCTGCTGTGAAAGTCCCTAATCGGGTTACAGAAGATTACATAGCGGAACATGTGGAGCCAATATACAGAACAAAGGGAAGTATAAGACTTGCAACTTACTTCCCTTCAATAAACATGAGAAAGGCAGGGAAAAAAGGTGACACTGATTCTGTTGCATGCTTAGCAATGTTTGGAAGTTTAGAGTTGCAGCCAGAAATGCATGAAGTGGTTGATTCAATGGTTGAAAGACTAAGAACTTTAAGCCGAAATTCAGACGGGCAATTCATAGCTGTGGACTTGAGGGTTGATATGTTGAATAAGAAGGGCTGCCAAAATAGTGATATTGAGAAAAGCTGCTACAATGCACAAGAGATTGCTGTGTTTTTTAGGCAGATTGGTTTTGACAAGGATACCACAGTTTATGTGACTGAATCAAGGTGGGATAGCAGCCTTGATTCTCTCAAGGATTTGTTTCCTAAGACTTATACAAAGGTAGGTTAAGTTGTTCCTCTCTCTTTTTCACACACACAAGTGCTTACGCTAACACTCATTTTTCCATTGGGACATTGAAAATTATACAAATTAGAAGCATTGTTTTGTATGAACTAGAAAGTGGAAATCTAAAATCCTTGTTGGTTATTGGTTGGTGCAGGAAGCCATCATGCCGGCAGATAAGAAGAAAAGGTTCCTAGATTCTGAATTTGAGAAAGTGATTGACTTTTATGTAAGTGCAGAAAGTGATGTGTTCGTACCAGCAATTTCAGGTCTGTTTTATGCCAATGTAGTTGGAAAGAGAATAGGTTCCGGAAAAACACGCATACTGGTTCCAGCTCCATCTGCTTCTGCCTCCAATTTCCTCTCTCCTTATGTCTCCAACAAAAACCACTTTGCTTATTCTTGTTACTGTTAGCAGCAAAAACAACAACTTCATTTATATATTATGCTCCAAGACACAATCTCAGTTTCCCAAACTACCTGCCCGTTATGACCTTTTGCTTTTCCAAGCGTTCACCAAAAGGGTTCACCGTCAAATGTGTACAGAGTGCTTTCTATTCATCACATTTTCTTTGTAAAATTCTGGTTGCCTTCATGGTTATTTATCATAATTGGTGGTGGTGAAACTAAAGATAATGTATTTGTTTGATCTCCATGGTATAATGGCATCGCATGTATTGGATTTCTTTTTCGTGATAAAAAGGTATATTTTTTTCTTGGTAGTAGGATGATTTTTATACATATTTTCATTACTGTGACATGTTTTTTGAGTTTCAACATTATATCATATCAAATCATAGTAATTTTTCTTCTTTAATTAATCATTTATGAAAAGACTTTGTTTTTTTTACTAACCCCTTTAATTTTATTTTTGGTGACGTAACAATGAAGGGACAATTCCTCAATCAATCAATAACCATTAACTATGGGGAAAATAGTAGCCAATAGCCCTAATAGATCGAAAATTCTAAATTGGCCTAGTTATGATGCTTTACGAAGGCATCTGCCACTTGATTCCCTTGTCTGTGGATGGCTAGAGGAGCAATGGATGTTTTTGAGCTCTAACCGTCATTATGTTGAAGCGAAGGATCATAATCACTCCGGGAATGTCTTCCGGGGAGTTATGTTGCACACACCCAAATTGTTTTAATTTGATGAATCCAGGAGACTTGTTAGAGTATTCTTTTCTGGGGAAAGCTTCAGACCAGTTTTCATGTACTCCCTTAAACTAGTACGGATGCCATATAATTTTTTGCCTATAACGACAAAAGTTATGTCTCACTACGTTTGTCAGGCCTCTTCAGGTTAGTCTCCAATAAAAGTTGACCTAGCACATGATTAAGGAGGCTTCCAACCTTTGGGAGACTTTTCTCAATAAAATTAATAATGAGAAATTTATAAATTATTAATACTTCATATTTTCAAAAACAAAGTTTCACACGTCTTATTTTATTACTATTAAAACAAAGTTTTATTTAAACTAAAAATATTGAAGCCTAAAAAATCTATATATTGTTTGATTTTGACTTGCTGTAAGTTTTTTCAATTAATGTTTAAATTCCTACATAAAGTTATGTTGGAGAAGAATAAAAATGGTACTATGTTGCTACATTACATGTGAGTTGTTAGCTAACTATGAATTGCACGGTGGTGGTGCACGGGACTTGGACTTCCTCAATCTCCTGAAATATCGGGACAGAGGTGTTTTGGGAACTGGAATTAATTTTCCAACTATCGCAAGAGGCCAGCTGTTACAAGGTAGTAAGGTAAAATCACCTGTCAGTCAAATAAGTATATACCAAAGTTCATGAGAGTTGAGACTGAGAGCGATCATATACTCCAATCTAACCTGACAAGCCCAATACAAAGAGAAGCAAGCCACAGCTTCCAATCAAGCTTCACCGTCGTTGTGAATTTTCCAAGGAACTCGATGATGATTATCTAAACAATTTGACGTAGCTAGAGTCAGTCAGAAATTAAATTAAATGCACTCAAAATTAAGAATAATACGTAGTAAGTATAACTAACAAGCCTATTTATTCTATTCACACCTGAAGCACGAAGGTCATTCCAACAATTCCCATGAAGAGACGGTTCTTAGTCACTCCCCGGAAGACATTCATCTCTTCTGGTTTTCGAGCATTGAACTCGTTGAATATCTGTAAAATCAATTGAATAATCATTATTATTATATATAAAACTCGATCTTCAATAAGAATCCAATTAATAAAGAGGGGTACAATCCATCAACCCAAATATCTCACTTAGAGCATCTCCAATCGGACTGTTTACGTGAGTTATTTAACTTTAAATAATTAAGTAATAGTATTTAACTTTTTTTTCCACCAGAACAGATGACATAGCTTTGCTAATGTAAGCACCATTACTTATATAAGCAACCATTACTTAACAAATTTATACCATAAATAACATATTTTTTAAGTATTGTAGGATCCGTAAAATGAAATTAAAGACTTATTTTAATAATCTCGGTATTGGAATGAATTTTTGTAGAGTGCTTAAAGTTACGTAAAATTGAAAGACACAAAATTAAGATAAACAACTCATCTAATAACTATGTATTATAGATGCTCTTACTTGACAAAAGACGAATGCATTGAAAATTAAAGTATTCTTCACTTGTATGGTATGGGCTATAGAATCCTGATTATTACGTAGAATACTTTCACCGCCGAAGTTAAGAACGAGAAGGACGATGACTTGATAGAGAGCCTGCATTGCAATGGCAAATTAAATACTACAGTTACGGAAGGATCTAGTCTAAACAGCCCTATGCATGTTTCTACGATTCAATGATGAATGATCTTAACAAGTCTCTATAAGTATAGAATTTACCTGTACGATCAAGTTCCTCCACATGACATTTGTTATAAGGGGTTCCCTGAAAGCCAAACATAAGATATATCGTAGTAAGCCCAAGTCTGTCTTCAAGTGAGTATTTGGATTTTGAATAACCTTGTTTTTGTATAATTTTAGAAATTGCAATAAAAAAAATGCGTATAAATTCTCATAGTATAGTAAGAGATCCAATCAAACCAAACCAAACCAAACCTTCGGCCAACTGGTGATCTGTGCATAAGGTTGTCTGTTGGCGGTTCCGTAGCCAGTGCAAGAGCCCCAAGTGTGTCCATGATAAGGTTGACCCACAAAAGCTATACACAGTAAGAGAGGGGTAAACGCAGGTATTGTAAATGTGACTCTATCTGTAATTTGAATCATATATTCATTCAACAATATTAGAGGGCAGGGTACCTGTACAGCATTTAAAGGAACATCACCAGAAGATATTGCTGCCACTACATTTATTACAAGAGCAGCAACATTAACAGTGAGTTGGAACTGAATAAATTTCTGAATATTTGCATATACAGAACGGCCCCAGCGAACAACCTACACAAAGAGAACTACACATCTTAGATAATCTTATGAATGCTCGTGTTGTGTCTCCACGAAATAAATTTATCTCTTCTCAATCCAAGATCAATCCGTGAAATAAATTTTTAAAACATATCTATATAATTTGGAGTTTTTAGGGGGTTTTATATTTTAAAAGTTATTTTATAATTTATTTAATTTTTCAATTAAGTTCTTAATAATAAATTTTATAAATAATTCTTAAATTTTTTTACCAAAAACACCAAATGACATATTGATGATTCATGATTGTAAACACACATTGACTTACTCTAATAAGTCGTAGGCCAGCAAGAACCTATTTAATCATTTTTAGAAGTATGCAAAGCAGTGAGAGCACGTTAAAAGCTTATATAACCTATTATGACCTACTTAAAAATCTAATAAAATTTCAGGAAGCTACAGAACAATTTAACATAAAATAAAAGCTAGAGAAATCATTGCTAAAGAAATGTACTTTATAACTTCTAAGTTGAGCATGTGAAATTGTACCAATGACAGACACCAAAAAAAGACAACCATATAATACATGCTTAAGTGAATAAATAACAAGCTTACCTTTACTACTGATGCAAAGTTATCATCCAAGATTATAATATCTGAACTTTCTTTTGCAACTTCTGTTCCTTGGATGCCCATAGAAAGACCAATATCTGCCTAAATTACATAATAGTAAAGCACTGTATCAACTATAATAAGGAAATTAATATAATTGATAAACTCTAGGTTTTAATAATGAATTTTAAATTTCAACTTTTAAGCACGCAGACAATCTGTTTGCATGACTTGAGTTATTTGATGATTAATTTTTCAGCATGACCCTCGTATATTTGAATTTGAAAATAGGTGTTTTATGGTTAATATGAAAATTCCTCGATGATAGCTGTTATTATATGCATTAACAAGTTCTCTCATTATTTTGTTACTCACTTGAGTAATGTTTTTGAAATATACTTGTGATGAAATATCCTCAATTAAGTAATTTCTTGACCTTGATATATCTATCTCTGCCTTAATTAGAACAAGCAATTACACCACCAACAACAGAAAACAACTCTTATGAACAAATTAAAAAAAAAAATAAACAACTAATAGAATTACAGGTTTGATTTTTCATTAATTTCAAGATAAAGAAACATCAATTTTACTATTATTTGTTGAGCAGAAGAAAAACACTCTGCGAATAAATAATATAGGATTTGACTTTTCTAAAGTATGAAGTGCACTTTAGAGAATAGAGTGCAATAATAAATAATCATTAGAAAATTCATAGTTGATATTGAAATAAAATATATGCACATGTAAAATGTCAAAAATAGATGTTTTCCGTACTTTAGAGGAGTCAAATCTATCTAAAGTTATAAAACAAATTACAGAAGCTCTAACTCATTATAAATGTGTGTCCGTGCACTATTTCCATGCAGTATTCTTAAGAAAGTAACTAAAAAAACGAAGAAAAACTTCAAAGTATTTTCAGGGCCCAAGACCTGTACATGCAAGAAATATACAGACCTCATGAAGTGCAGGAGCATCATTGGTGCCATCTCCTGTGACGGCAACAACTTCACCACCTGTACGTAGTGCTTGCACGATCAACAGCTTGTCAGTAGGAGAAGACCTCCCCATAACCTATATACAATATATATAAATATTTGCAAATCAATTCAAAAGTATATATGAAACATGTGGGGGATTCATTGTAGTATGGGTAATAAGCGAGGACAGCATGTAAGAATAGTAGTGGATTAATAATATTCTCGAATATTTTTAGGGAATGAATGTCACAAAAAAATCACAATGAAAGAACCATACTGTTATCTTTTTCGCAACTTGTTCCCTTTCTTTTTCAGATAGTTCACGAAATGTCTTTCCTTCAATTATATTTGGCTCAACAGCATCTTCAGTTGACATCAGTATTCCACACTCTAAAGCTATTGCTTTTGCTGTTTGAAGATTGTCACCCGTAACCATCCGTACCTGTGAGATCACAGATATACAATGTGCTGGGTTGCCTTGATTTTATATTTAGGAATTGAATATGGATAAAAACTCATGCAAGTTATAAAGGCAGAATCCACATTCCAACACTGCCCATTAATGATTTCAATGAACAGAAAACTAAATATGAAAAAATATTGTTGTATAATCGATATGAAAATTATACTCACCAAACATAAAAGTACATATTACCTTAACACCAGCTTCAGTGCATACTTTCACAGCATCCTTGACTCCAGGGCGACAAGGATCCTGAACATTCAGATTAATGCAGTTAGATGAAGGACGATAAAGGCCTGATTTGAAAGTATTAAAGACAAAGTAAGCTCCAAAGCATAAAGTGCATATAAAAATACCATATTCAGACTCTATTTTTTTTATATCAGAATACTTTCAACCTCAAAATTTGCAATCTTCACTAAACATGTGATATTTAAGTACATTTGTAGAACAGATAAAGTGAGAATATGAGAAGAACTAATCTTGACAGTTTAATCTTAGTTGATGTTCTAGAATACACTCTCACTTGATATGTTATGAGCATATTAATTAGAACACAAATCTGGTTGTACTATTTATTCAGAGAAATGGAAGTTATAGAGCACAAACAAATTTCAACAACTTCAACACATTTTAACAATGAAAAAGAATCTTGCATTTTACCTTTATTCCAACAATAGCAAGCAAGACAAGCTCGTGTTCAGGTAAGCACCACTGGTCTAATTCCTCCTCATTAGATGGAATTTTGTCTAAATCATACGATCTGTATGCAATGGCAACACAACGCAAGCTCTGAGCAGCCATGTCTTCGATAGCGTTCTTGAAGAATACCTGGAATTTATAGATGAATATAATATTATATTATATACATAGGCAAAGGAAGATACTGCAAATTTAATTAACTGCTATGAGTCGCTAAGTTTTGAAAAAATCATAGTCTATTAGTATCCAATATATAATTGCAAATTGAAAAACACTTTACCGCATTAATATGGATAAAGTGATTTGGTGGTAGCCTTATATATGATTTTAAATTTTAGTTAGCTATCAACCAAAAAATTATTTTTTTTAATCTCCATTGGTTCGGGTCAATGACTTTAATTCCTTCAACAAACTTTCTATCACATGAAACTGCCGTTTCTAACCTTCTCTTCTTCAATAGATTTCAAGTGACCATCTGAATCAAGATATTGAGTACATTTTCCTAGAACTATCTCTGCAGCTCCTTTCCAATGTATATGTACTGCAGAGTCCGGCTGCCAAGCAAATTACATTCAGTACTTCTGATTATCATATATATGAAAGATGATGGAAAAATCCAACTGATATGATTCGATATTAGAAAAGTAAACATAATATACTTCTGTAAATTAAATAGGTTCAAAATGAGAGTTTAAAATTGAAAGCGCATAAGATGGATATGTATCATAATGGCTATAAGATACAATAAATAAGCAATGATTTGGAAAATAATTGTATCAAATGATTACCAGTTTCAGAGCAAGACCACCTCGCTTTTTCTCAGAATTGAAGGGGAAGACGTGGAGAATTGTTGAATTTGATCTAATAAGATCAAAATTCATCCCCAACTGCCACGAGGACTCAACAGAACAAAATCATTACCAAGCTAAAGCAAAGCAAAAAAATGGGGGGGGAGTAAGGGTACCTTCACTGCCCAAGAAAGAATTGCCTTCTCTGTAGGAGACCCTGAAACCTCCGCCTCTCCACCATCCTACGGAAGCAAATGCATGCACAGAATGTAATGATACATAGATATCAATGCCATGATTCAAACATTCGTGAAATAAGAATCAAAGATGTAACGCCAGTTAATTAAAAGTACATGTGCAGGTTAGTAAAGAATCTTCAATCAATGTGTATATCATTATCATTCACAAGAAGACCAGTGCAATCTCATAGTAGTGAAAACAAATCAATAAATCCAATTTGTTTAATATTTTTTAGCTTATACAAGGTATTTGGTTCATATTGATCAATACAAAAGAAACCGGCCTACGATCACACTACACCACTAGTCCTAGTCATAACTTCCATTTTTAGAGTAACTTAAGAAGGACTTTATCTGCATCAGGTAATATGTCACAGGCAGACAAAATTTACAGCCACAGGAGAAATTTTAGTGCTTGCGACTGAAAAAACATTTGACAAATGATAGCAATGACCCAGTTGTTTTTATATTCAATTCTAAAGCTTCAAACCCCGCATATAAATTTGAAGAATCTTGGCTTCTTGTTATACTAGCTATTTGAATATTAAAGTGTGATGGGAAATATAATAACTAAGGTTCGATTTAATTTACTTAGAATGTTCAAAAATTAAAAATACATTTTTTAAACAAAAACAAAACTGAAAGAGCATCCTAACTACGTCAGCATCCCCTCCACTGTCCACGCTCAATAGCCCACCAGAAATATATTAATAAGAAGAAATAACTACAAAATGCATGGGGGCATGAACCAAACCCACGAAAGAGGACTATTTAATTAGGAAAACCCATTCTATTCCTAGTGAAGTCAGATGAGATGAAAGATTAGAGGAGATATCATTAGAGGCTAACCTTTCTGTCCAAGTATTACCCTCACGTAGATGTGCCCCAGCACAAAAATAAAAAATACATGGATTTCATTGTTTTTGTTCTATTAAATCTTATCAAATTGGACAAAAGTGAGTTTAATTTAAAAATAATAATATAAATTGACCAACTTACCCATATTCAATAACCTATTTAATAAAAGAAAAGAAAAAATTGATCATAAATTTATTTAAATTCTATCTTATAATAAATATTAAATACATAATTAAATTTTATATAAATACGACTAAAACATATAAATGAAAAAAATACAAAAAAATCATAATTTATAACATTAAAGGTGATTAAATTCTTCAACATAACCAAAAAAATGTCTCATAACAAAAAACTATAATACATAAATGTTCAACCATCAATATTATAACACTTAAATATGATTATAATATCGCACTTTAACAGTTTCAATCTATTCTAAAAAAAACAGTTTCAATCTCATAAATTCCATGTCTATTTGATAGTTTAAAAAAATGTCTCTAAATTTGAATCACTCTTTACTACGTTCAACCCTCTCAATCCATTGTTTGTGTTGTTACCAAGTCTCCTAATCTTTTTTCATTGTTTGGGTCATTCAAGTTTAGAAAACTTCAAGCAAATGGTTGCTCAACTTTCGAATTTGCAATCCTTGTTGTGAGTCCTATCAACTCAGCAAGCATGTTAAGGTATCTTTTCCTAATAGAGTCAACAATTGGGCTGAATTTCCTTTTGATATTGTTTTTTATGTTTGGATTCTTAGAGCATCTTTACTCAAAGAACTCATTTTGGATTCTTAGACCACTTTTTGTCGGTCTCATGATACCACATAAGATGTATGAAAAAAAAAATTTCTTGGAAGGTTTTCTCCTAGAACCCAACCTCCGGTGTGGAAAGCTTTTGAACACAAATAGTGGTAGATCTGATGGATAAGGGATTCTTGAGTTTAAAAACACCATTAAAGATGCTTTTAGATCAATGCCTCCCTATTGTTGTTCTTGATTGGTTCTTCTGTTACCTTCTTCCCCCTCTCTGTTCTTCTCCCTCATTGTTTATTTATTTGTTGGTTCCCTTGAAATACTGTTAGGGAGAGAGAGATTAAAAATGTTTTTTTTTAAGTGGCACAGATCTTCAGGATTCTTCCAAAAGAACCGATCTACACGATGGAGATCTTGGCTGTTGCTCTAGTGTTGGATCTTCACATTTTGAGATCTTGAGCCTAAGATCCTGTGCCAAAACTCTTACTAAAGATGCTCTTAGTGTGTTCCTTCTTTATTAGGATATATGTACGATCTCATCTATCATTAAGAAACAATCTTTGTTGCAAGATTGAGAGCAAAAAGTAGAGTATCATGTTATGGCTCACACTACTTGTGACCCCTTGAAGCTAAAGCATTTGCTTCAAAAGTTCAAGTTTTGTGAGGTTGGTCCTATGGTATATGCTCGAGAAAATCAATCACCCTTGTATCTTTCTTCAGAGTCAATTTTTCATGAGAGAACTAAGTACATAGAAGTTGATTATCGTTTCATCAAAGAAAAGATTCCCTTAGGCATTATCAGAACATCTATGAATTTGAGTGACCAACTAGCAAACATCTTCACTAAGTCAATTTTTCATGAGAGAACTAAGTATATAGAAGTTGATTGTCGTTTCATCAAAGAGAAGATTCCCTTAGGCATCATCAGAACATCTTCTATGAATTTGAGAGATCAACTAGCAAACATCTTCACTAAGTCTTTGCCGGGTCCTTGGATTGCATACATCTATAACAAGCTAGATGCATATGATCTATATTGCCATTGAATTTTTATATGATATACTACCATCACTTGATAGCTAAAATTTAGGGAAGTTTGTCATATCATAGGATTAGGATTTTAGTTTCGCACGTGCACCTTGGATTAAGGGATAATTCCTTCTTGATTTTCTCTAATCTCTTGTATCTACCTAGAGCATTGTTCAAGTGAAATCAATACTATTTAGTCTTTCATCAGTTTCAGACTCTCAGTTTCCAAATTGTCCTCAATGTACTAAATTCTAATGAAGTACTACAGTTGTTCCAGATCTTCCAGAAGACAACTGAACGCATGCAAGCATCTACTATGCATTTGTGTGTTTGAAGAATCACATGTAAGATACCATTCTCGAACAATAAATCCAATCAAACCATGAGAAACAGTTAGTATTAGAATATGGGAATATCTTGAGCTAATCTAGTACCAAATGTCTCAACATAAAAGGGAATTTTAGACATTGTTGTCAAGTAAAAGGCAGACCTTAGGCACAAAAATATTGCCAGTTGTATTTTGCGCAATGCCCTCATTTATCAGAGATGAAACTTCGGGATGCAATTTTGTCAAGTCATCTGGTGGATTTAGTTTCTTCCTTCCAACAAATGCCTCAACTACCGTCATCTATAATTCCAAAAAATAAGTTACAATCAAATACTGATAATTCAAGTATTTCAAGTAAAATGAAGTAAGAAAATGCAGGTAGCTAGGTGTTAGCAGAATGAGCAAACAGCTTGTAAAACTATTAGATAGATTATGTCTGCCAAAAACTATGAATATATTGCCAAGCTTTGATCTCAATTGGCATTGGGTGAGGTTCAACCCTGTACCAGTCATCATTCTCTTTTCTTATCCATGTTCTTGTACCTCTAATTTGACCCAATGGATCTATCATACAATTGAAGCCATTTACTGAACTGCTGATATGTTTTATGAGTTCCTTCTCTATTTCTCCATATAACAACAACCAAGCCGTTTTCCCCTGGGTCTCTTTCTCCAAATTAGCTCTAAATACATAATGCATTGTTCTTCCGATCATATATAGCAGCCTAGCATGTGGAAGCAAAGCGCAAACAAAACAAAATAAAATCTCATGGTATTAATCTTCATGAAGCTAGATTATTTAAATTTCTAGAAACCTAGTACCAAAAAAGCTTATGAAAACCATTTGCATTTTTACTTAAAAATAGCATGCAGTGGACCACAAGAAAGCAATTATTTTTTTGGAAAAAAGCAATGACCAATCTGTTATGAAACCAATACCAACAGAGCCGCATCAATTAGATAACTCTTGGGAGCTTTTATTCATATGCATAAATGTAAATTATGGCCATAGCTCCTCTTGGACTATCCAACCCTCTGGCCACAGAACCCACCTGATTTAAGGTCAAAGTTCCTGTCTTATCACTGCAAATTGTTGTAGCAGATCCCATAGTTTCGCATGCGGACAGCCTTCTCACCTGCACAAAAGTTAGAAAATATGTTCCAAAACTGAATATGAAAATTAACAAATAATTGCAAAATTTAGTAGATACTGTGATGACTGTTGGAGAACAAAAAGATACTTGCCAAGGCTTTGTCTGCCATCATTTTCCGCATTGAGTATGCCAAACTATCATGGGTGTGGTCAAGGAGGAAAATTACACAGATTAGAATGAAACATCAGACAGCTTGGTTTTGGCTACGTCTTGTGTTGTACAAGGAAATAACTAGCAACATTTACTTACGTTAAGGTAACTGCTAAAGGTAGACCTTCGGGCACTGCAACCACCACAATTGTTACCTGCAAGGCTCTATATTGAGTAGAAAAACTATTACAAAAGATGTTTCAAAACATAATTCAGAATTCACACTTACTGCAATGGTAAAAATTTTGATGACCCCATCTACTGCTTTGCTAATACTAGTCTCTCCAGCAACAAATTGTACTTTTCCATCTAAATCTTTCGAATGGCCAGAGAAGTATCTAGCATTCCAAAATCATTACACAACTAGTCAAAGTTGGCACTGAGCTAGTATTAATAAGTTCATAGCCAACAAAATAACAACTGATGTTTACCTTCCCAACAGGACTGCAAGGACACAAACAGCTACAGTAAGCCCAACTATGCCAATAAAAGTTGCTACTCCATTCAAACGAACCTATTAAATGTCACTAAAAATATGTTAAAAGTTTAAACGTGACATTTATCTTCTTTAAGGTACGGCTAAAGCAACAGCCTTTTCTTGGTTTTGGATGGGGGTAGGGGGGAACCTGTAATGGAGTCTCTTCTCCAGTATCCTCTGAGATACTTGCCATCAGCAGTCCCCACTCAGTATTTATACCAACACCAGTTACCTACAGATGACAGTAAAAAATAAGTCAGGGTGCAGTAACATTCTGAAAAAATTTGTTTCATGTGATTAAACATATGCCACTAGAATCATCAAAATAGGAGTACATAAAACTTGCACATAGCCATAAGGACCATGAATGGCAAAATGACAATTATATTTGAATAAAATAATTATTGAAATATGAAAGAATCAAATTTGTTGCATTAGAAAGACACAAGCAATCTAATAGAATAATAATTAAAAAAAATGCTAGGAAGCAGTTGAAACCAATGAAAAATTAATTTCACATTCAAAAAAAAAAATCTATTACCAATTTAGAACACTTTTATTGATTTAGATATTGAATGAGGAAAAGGAGAGAGAAAAAAACTATTTGCAGTGTGTATTGATGTGTTATTCAAATTCAATGTGACATAAAGACCAAATACGAATTCCTATTTAAAGTTGTACTAGACTTTTAATCCTAATAAAATAAAAAAATAAATCATAAAATAAAAAAGAAATACAAAAACTAATCCAAAAAGTTAATAAGGAAAAATAGAAATATGGCAATAAAAAAATATAATAATAGAGAAATATGCCAACATTCCCCCTTAAACTCAAGTAGGAGCAGATGGAACCAACTTGAGTTTGAAAACAAAGGTACAGAAGCATGCAAGGTCAAATCTGATTGGTAGAGATGGGGTCAGACTGCATGAAGGATCCAAGACAGTCAAACTACATTTGGAAGTGGAGACAACGCCATACTACACATATGAGAGGATTAGACTTTATTTGAGGTCAGAGATGGGAACAAATCCAATCTACAAAATAGATATGCTGATAAATTGAGCCAATCTACTAAAAAAGAAGGGCTAAACAAAGCATATTTGCGAAGAGACAAAATTAAACAGATCCAATCTGTGGAAAGAAGTTGGAATGGCGGCAACAAGGCATTGCAGGATAGTTTCCTAAAACTGAAAATTCAAAGTGACCAAACTCGAAAATGAAAGGTCATGGTTCATTGATAATAAAGTTTCATGAACTCATTATGACATAAAGGAGGAATTATTCCCAAGAAATGGATATCATAACTCTAATACCAAGTCTAAACTATGCAAATTTGTGTTGATGTATTATTCAATGTGATATAAAAGACAAAATACTAATCCTTATTTATAATTGTACTAGACACTTACTAGTTACTCCTAATTAACGAAGGAAATAAATCATAAGATAAGGAAATCTAGAAACTAATCCTGAGAGATAATAAGGAAAATAGAAATTAAAATCAAACCAAATAATAATGATAATATGGAAATATGCTAACAATAATCAACAAGGTAACACAATCCGCGTTCTCATGATCAGCCAGTGCAGCCAGCATATCATTAAGTTAAAAAAAATATTAGCATGCTTGCTGCATAAGATCAGAATGTAGCATGTGAACTAACTTCATAAACCAGAGACTTTTTGCACTAAAATAATTCAAAACCATAAAACCAATCATGCTTATGTCAACACAGACTTCTCATCAAATAACAGGCAGAGTAGCATAACAGGATATAACATCACATTATACCAGCATAGCACCAATTCCATCTGCTACTTTGCAACCGGACATCAAAAAAGGTGTTTTTTGGTCCTTGTGAATCTGCAGAACATTCATTGCTTAAAAATCATAAGGATTAAAAACTAATAATTAGGTCAGTAGAAGGTATGAACAACATACAATCTTGCTTTCACCAGTCATACTCGATTCATCAATGGCAAGAGAGTGACCAGTGATTACAACTCCATCGGCAGGAACCTGAGAGCATCCATAGAGTAGTTCACATAGAATATAGAAAACTAGTCAGTGCTTGTTTGGTTAAACACTAAAATCAATTTTTCCCACCACAGCACATGTTCAAATGTAAAATTTACGGCTGAGATTAATTTAAACGCATCTCAATTATTCAGCAATTCAAAATCAATTCTACCCCAACTTAAAAACAAACAGACCTTCAATTTGGAGAGCAACAAAATGAAATACTTTGCAAACTCACCTGATCTCCTATTTTAAGGGGCACTAAATCACCAACAACAATATCAAATATCGATATTTGTATTGTTCTGCCACCTCTAATGACCTGTAATGAGTACAAAGTACATGCTCAGTGTAACTTCCACAAGATGTTTTAATAGTATAATGTCACACACCTCCAATTTTATATTTTGTTTCTCAGCATTTAAGTTCTGAAACTGCAAAGATTGCCGATAATCACTGACAGCTGGCAAACAAAAAGGCAAAAGTAAAAACATAGTTATCTGAATAAATTAGAGACCTTCCTGACCTCCGTCTTCAGGGATTCTAATAAGCTTTATTAAATCATACACTAATTATTTAAGTAAAACATGTTAAATATTTTTAAATTCTCAAAATATTAAATATTTTATTACCCTTTCATCCTTAAATTTCAAAAACTAAAAGTTGTACTAGATTAATTAATATACAAATTACAGAATGCCAAAAGTAACATTCATAATTCAAGGACAAATAAGTTATTCCAGACGGTCACTTGTGCATAACACAGGAAAAATTATTTTACAGACATTGTCATTTTTAACAGAAAAAATAAATAATATGACAACAATCTAAACAATTACCCTCCTCCTTTTGCATCCTTCGTCTCATCTTTCTCTCTCTTTTTTTTGGTAATACTTTAATTAGGATCTTTGACTCCCTGGTCAGACCCAAGGTATCCCTACAAGTTTCAGTCCTTTTGGTCCGTTATGAGACTAATTTTCAGTCTGGATTGGTCGCACTTAAAGTTTCTCTCTTCTCCCCAAGAGTGTATTTTGGGAGAATCAAACTCAGGTTCTCCCCCACAAATTCAGTGTGGAGTTACCAACTGATCTACATCCATTGAATTCTATTTTCTTCTCTCTAAAGCCATCGCAGATAGTATTGATTTTTTTTTTTTTTTTCATTTTCAAAGGTTATACGGAAATCTGTAATATAAAATTTACTTTCTATAATGTAATTGTTTTTATACATTAGCAGTGATGAGTCACATGTTCTAAGAATAAGTTTCGGAAATTAATTTCTAAAAAGGTATTTTGAAAAAAAAAAAACAAAAAAAAACAGCTCCCAAGTACAAGTAGCCAAGTCTCTCTGTATTAGGAATGATAGAGGCGAGTTTGTCATTAATCAAGTCTCTCTGTTTTGCTGCTACTGTTTTGCCTATTGAAGCTGAGGCTATTGGTCTGTTACAAGCCTTACATTGGCTGTCTTTTTTGGGTTATAGCATTGTTGATGCTATTTTGGTGAACAGATTCAGTAATACAGATCTAGGAGGTATTTGCAAATGTGCAAGAATAGTTTTATCTCTTTTCCAAACTTTGGGTTAAGTTTCTTTAGGAGACAAGCCAATTGCACTGCTCATGTGTTAGCTAGGGAGGCGCAAATTTATGCTGGTCACCAGATATTTGAGCATATTCCAACCTGTATTCAGGACATTGTCCTTTATGAAAGGATACAAGTTTATTTCAGTCTCTTGACCCCTAACTTATATATTCTAATGTGAGATTACTTTTTAGAAGACGCCAAGCACTTTTTGGACTTGATGCATATGAGAGGCCTAACTCAATTCCAAAAGCTAGCTCTAGGAGTGAGGATTGCCCCTTACTTATATATTCTAATGTGGGATTACTTTTAGCCGATGTGGAACTTGAATTATTTCCTACTGTAATGAGGGAATTTTATGCAGGAAAATATAACTGCAGGGGGGCTTCACTTGTAATTGTTATACAACATGTAATGGTCTTTGTTACTTCTGGTACCTGTTAATAATATTCCTTTTTGGCTGACCAAAAAAAATTCCAAACCAGCCGAATAGACACGTAGAAATATTTTGCCAATATTTACATCTTATTCATTAAAACAAAAAGAAACTATTAAATAAATTACCTGTAACTATAATGACAAGAAAAACAGCGAAAGCAATGCTTCCCCCGTCGTACCACCCTTCTTCCAAGCCCTAGCGATTAGAGATAAAGGAAAAATATAAACATTCGTGAACGATGTCAACGTCAATATAATGTAAGAAACATTACAGACTTACAGTGATACCAAGCACCATGAAGAAACATGCACGAGAGACACAGCAAGTCTCGAAATAAACACTTAAAAATATTCATTTCAAATCACTTTGTTTTGTACACGTAGTCAAATGTTGAATAATGGGAGGAAAAAAATTGTAAAGAGGAGTTAAAATAATATAACAAATACATAAAATAAAAATATAAAATAGCAATAATCGTTTCACATATTTTATTATCATTTAATTTTCACACAAGTATAAAAAATTACATTCTTAACTAATTAAAATTATCTTAAATATAATATTTAAAGTAATTGTTATAAAAATTAATAAATTTATCAACAATATGTAATTTGGCCATAGAATAAAAAACTTATCCTTTCCGTATATTTTTATACTTATTTTTATCTCTTGAAACATGTGAGAAAATATTTTGATGCGAAAAAGAAGACCGGAAAAAAAAAGAAGCAAAAGAGTGTAAAAAGAGGGAAATAAGATGAAATAATCAGCTTTCAAAAGTAGAATAAATTAATAATAAATTATACAACACAAATAAAGTGAATTGTGGCTGAAATGTGGTGAATTCACTTTATCTTGCATTTTTATGCAGTATGCCATGCTCAGATATGGCAGATTCCTTGTCCCTCCACTTAAGAAGTAATGGGAGGTTAAAAAGTAATACCCTCCCTTTAATTTTATTTGTCACTTGTTACTTTTTAATTGAGGGAACGTCAAATGAAAACAGGTGATTTAATTTGACTGAACAGGGAACCCACTATTACAGTTATGATTGATAAGAATTACTACTAGCAAATAAGGGTGTTAATCGCACCTCTGTTTTTATTCCAAGTACTAATGACACCACAGCTGCTATAATCAATATTATAAGAGTCAGATCTTGCCAAGATTCCCATAGAAACCTCTGTAAAACAACCAGAGAGAATTAATAATATCAGCATAGCAAAGCAACTGATTCATCATCAACAACCAGAGAGAATTAATAATATCAGAATGTAATTAGATCATAAAGAATGTACCCAGAAACTTCTCCCCTTTTTCCGAGGATATGTATTAGTTCCAAATGCATTTTTCCTCTTTGATAGATCAGCATCATCTCCATTAATCCCCTTATCCGGAATTGATTTTAGTAAATTTGATAAGCCTTTAACCTGACTAAGACACCACTGGAGTATATTAGCAAAGCAGATCACTTCAACAACACAAGGTCGCAAACAAAAATGTGTTGAAGTAGACTTGCCCCTCCATATTGTTGTAAAGCAGAAATATTCTGATTCTTAGTCATTGAAACAAGTTGTTCGAGCCCAACTGCATACTCACCAACTGGAGATGGGGATGCCACTGCTGCTGAACTTGTCACTACAATCCAAAATATTAAGTGAAAGAGGGTACCTAGTACTATTTTTGTTAAAACAAGCACTAGTCACAACTCAATGCAGTTAATTAGGTGAATGTAGTGCTATAAGACTATATATATATGAAGAAACCAAAACAAATAAATTAATTGAAAACAAGAAACCAAGATTCGGTATTACAGCAATTCTATAATGGTGGACGACTTTCTGTCTTTCACCAGTTCAAGTACGGCGTATCCACATAAAAATAGAATACCGCAGAATAGTTAAATTATTTTTTCTAACAATGCATAGCTATATGTTAGGTATTGGCAGGGTCAGGGTGAGAAATGAAAGATTGTGGTAAGGAAGGTGAAGTATACCATACCTAGTTCCCGTTCACCAGCCAATCTGAAAAGCAAAGCTGCCTAATAGAAGAATTGGATTGATTAGAAGAAAAAGAATGAATTAATTGATAAATTAAGATTGAACATTAATTACTCACTCTGATGACTTGTGCGTGGGATCTAATCATGCTTTTCTTTTGCTCTTTCTCCTCTTCCTTTTTCAAGTCAAGAGTGTATCTAAAACGCCTGGACGCATTGAGGACGAAAGCTGCTTGCTGCAAATGCATTTCAGTTAATAAGATAAGATAGATAGAAAAATTAATTAATTAATTAACTGAATGCAGAGAGATTAAGTATTATTATTACTCGCCAACGCTTGAGGGACTCGGGCGGTGCATTTTTGGTATGCGTAATATCGAAAGGATCGTTAGGATCAACGAGCAATTCGTCTTCATCGTTGTCGCTGTCGTTGGTGGTGGGGTCGTCAGAGTGGCTGCTGCTGCTGCCGGCAATGGTGACGGTGAGAAGGCCATTGGAGGAGGAGGTGGAACCACGCGAGGTGGAGGCCATGTTAACGTTGCTACTCATCTCTCTCTCTTCCTTCCTTCACAAATCACAATTCAATTCCAAAGAATGCAGGCTAGACGTGGTCCTGACTGAGATTTCCCCCTTCTCCGACTCCAACCCAACGCAATGCTGCCTCTCTCTCCTCTTTCCTATATCCTATAGTTGGCCAATGCTATTTCTATTTCTATTGCTGGAAATTCTCATTCATACATCTCTCTCTCTCTCCAATTGCTTCTATTCTAAATATAGAAGCCATGAGGTTTGGGAACACACAACTGCAAACATATCCTTCCCGCCACCTCTACGCCCCTTTTCATATCGTAATTTAGAATTTTTTTTTATTAAAATATGTTTTTTCTATATATAAACATATAAAATAGCAAGTTTTTCATATAGTCCAGTCAAATTTTACAATCACTTTGAGTCCTTACATTTTCCCCATTAGCAAGCATAATCCTTATGATTAATTTGGTTGCTGAGGTGAAATTTTTTGTAAGCTCTTTTAATTTCTATAAAATTGTAATTTTTTTTATTCTATCAAAAAATTCCTTACATTGTAAGGGAGTAAAATGATAAAATCAAAAATGTTGTGAAGACTAAAACATTTAAGGTGAATCTTTTACAAAGTTAATGGTTATGTTAGATTTTAGGCTTAATGGTAAATTTTATCTTCAATTTTTTAATTTTTGGTGAATTTTATTTTCAATTTTTTAATTTGGCTTATTTTACCCCAATTTTTTTAACAAACTTTTAAAATTTTACCTTTATCAATTATCCATTAATAAACACAAAATTGAGATTAATTTTTCCAAAAAAAAATTAAAAATAGGGGTAAAATTCCCCCAAAAAATTAAAATATTGGGGATAAAATTTGCCAAAAAATAATAAGGGGTAGAAAGTGCAATTATGTTAGTAGTAAAATGATGGAGGGTAAAATTTGCAACATCCTTAAAATTTAGAAGCAAAATGTGTCAAATTAAAAAGTTGTAAATAAAATTCGCCAAAAAATAAAAAGTTTTGGATAAAAAATACAATTAAGTCTATTAGAAAGTGTTCTCACATGAGTCATATTATATATAAAGAGAGTAGAGAGAGGAGAAGGCATGTTGTAAAGACTAAAACATAAGGGATCCACTTATTCTAAAAGTAACTCTTGAAGTTATTTCTCATCCTAACGATTTATTTTTTTAAAATTTAATGATTATAATAAGTAATTAATCTTAATCATTAGATATAAAAAAATGATGACATTAAGAATAACTCTAAAAAAATTACTCTCAAAATAAGTGAATCTTTCCACATATATATATATATAACCAATCTTAAAATGCTCCCGAGTGCAACATGTACTTCTAAAAAATAAGTGGATATACATTAATAAATGTTTATGGGATTTGCTATCGTAAATTCACATATTTTTTAGAAGGTGTACACTAACAAACTACTATAACTACAATTGTTCTAAAAATACACTCTTGGGTGCAAGTTGCTAACTTACCAAATCCTATGGAGGGAGATGACTTAAGAGTGGAAGCAAACTCTTTCTTTCTTCGGTTTCGAATGTTCTTTCTTTTTAACTTTTTTTTCATGGTTATGCTTGAGTAGTTTTTTTTTTGTAACTGAGACCTAATCTTTGATGACTATTAAATGTTTTAATGGTTAACCTAATGGTTGGAATTACAGGAAAAAACCTAGACTTTAAATAAAAATGTATGTTAATAGATGAATTAACAAAGAGCATTATGAATTTAATTAAACATAACTATCACAAAAATGAGTAAATTTAATTCGATATGTATTTGTTCTTAAAAGGGTATAAAATTTATGATGCAACTATTATTATCATGTTTTTTATGACATTAATTTTGGTAGAATCGTAATTGAAGTTCATTTTTATAACAGTGATGAATCAATTTCATTCAAAAAAAACCAATAGAAACCCTTAGATAAGGAAATTAATCCATTTGAAATTATTGTTTGCAACCCCAATTCTAGAATCTTTTCCTTGATCAATTCAAATTTGATTTTCAATCCCTTAAATCATTTTGAAATGTGTACTTTTCCTTTAATTAGTACTTCTTGATTTAATTTCAAATAAATTGTGAAAATTGCAAAGTGAAACACATAGTCCTTGTAGGAGAATGGTAAATTTTATTATTTGGTGATATTATACACTTGCGATACCAAACAATGGAAAGCAGAAATTATTGGGAAATACCCAAGTCCCACATCGGCTGCCTCAATCCTTGGAGTGCGGCTTATATATCTGTTAGGCAACTTCACTTAATGTCAATTGATTTTAAGATGAAATCTAACAAAAATGACCTTTTGGAGTACAAAGATATTTTTGTCCATTTTAGTTAGCTAAGAAAAAATTACCCATGCTTTAAATTCTTGAGGGACACCAAGTACGCTACAAATGTCTTTTTCCTAACATTTTTCAGGACAACAATATCTTGAAATAGAAAGTGAAAAGGCGATTAAAGCAATCCTTCTAAAATTTAGGGGAAAAAACAAAGGCTTAACCTTGAACTACCTAAAAGAACATAGGTAGGAAATGTTCATTCTCAGCATTCCTTTTTGAGAAAATACTCTTATTCCTCCCAGCAAGGAAAAAGCCTATTTGCCTTAATCCTTAGTAGCACGAGCCACCATCACCCAATTGAGCAACTCATCCAAATCAGCCTTCAACTCTCACTCACAACTTGCTTCCACTACCTCATAGTCAATTCAATTACACTTATCACGAAGATCATAATTTTTCCCACCCCTAAATCCCAGGCTAAAGGAACACTTCTTAGAGGCGACCTCACAAGTGGAGTGCACAACATCCCCTCGTCAGTCGAAGTAAGTTGTTATTGCCTTTTAAATACTAAAGACTCAACTTCACAAGAAGACCAAAAGGATGAAGGAAAAAATTGAATGACTATAAGACCTACCTAACCATCAAAAGTCCCACCTCGTGCCATGCTAAAAATACAAATGAAACTAGAATCAAGTCATTACCTGGAAGAAAGATGCAAATTCAAAGGCCAAAAAGAGAATCAAACCGGCAATAAAAGAAAAAAAATGTGAAATGGTAGAGATAACAACATGGAAAATAAGAGAAAACGGAGCCTATAACCATTGGTATATTATAAAAAAAAAGGAAGAAAGGCAAATGGTGTAATAAAAAAGTCAATGATGACTTAAGTTGACAGTTTATAAACATAAATACTAAAAATTAATAATTAATATTTGTCGATAAAAAATATAATAATAATGATAAGTTCGTCAATCAAATATGAGTGAGAAATCAAAAGTCAAAAGTAGGAGATGTTCAAAATATATTCTTGTGTTCATAGAAATACAATAATTCAACAAACTTGTAAGTTCAAAGTCCAAATAAACTCATCACAATAAGTAGTGTATGGACCCAAAACAAGACTAAGATAATAATCCAACTAGATTAACAAGTAGGACAAATTATAGCACTACATGATGTAGGCATAAGCAAATAACCAAAGAACAACTAACAATGTCAAATGAGCACCGTCATGATGGGCCAACCACATATAGGCACAAAGCCTTGGGGTTGGAAACAACATACATATCCATGACAATCGAGTCTAAACATGACACGACAATTGACTAGAACAACTTGTCAACATGTCATAAAAATATTAATAAATCACCATCTCATAATACCACGAGTTGTCGACATGGATGACTATTGCTCAAGATTTGATTGAAAGACATCCAGAGCCAAATACGCATCATCAAGTCAACACCTCGTGATACCATTAGCTACTAACTTGGGGGACTATTATTCTGGACTTGAATCAATCCATGTTCAATAAGGCTTGCTTTCCCAATCAAAGCTCAAGTACATGAATAACCCATAAAAGCTCAAGATTGCCTCCAATAGTATTACCAATAGCCTCACCTATCAATTTGGAGGATAATTCAAAGGCTTTTTATTATCCTTCTAGAAGATGATAATCTTAAGCTTATCATAAATAAAATAATGATCTTGTCTCAATCCATCTTATTAAGGGAGACCTAAAAAAGTCAACAACAATATATACTCTAAGTACATCTAAACATTAACTATCTTAACGTTTACTCATTTTAACTTGAGCACCAAGATCCTCATACCTATTCCCCACCTTTTGACCAGGTGTTAATGCATTGGGGGCATCCTACCATAGCTTAGGTGAACTCAAAGATCAACTTAGAGACTCGTGAGAATCACACATAAACTCCCTTGGACCTCATCGAACCAATATGAATCCTCTTATTATTAAGTAACATATTATAACTTGATACGCGCACACACATTGGTGTAACTTTGATAACTATTACATCATTTTTATAACTTGATATAAAACGTGATTTTTATTGATCAAACTATTAAATTATATCTACATATTACCAAAATCGTTTATATCAAATTTTGTCAAAATTGAACAACAACAAGAATATAATCAAATGATTCATATTTTAGTATGTTTTGAAATATTTATATTATGTTGATTTTAATTTATATGAATGAGGTAACAAATGAGTTTAAATTAATATAAAATTTTACATATGCGATCTATGTGAAAGAAACTTTCATTCCAATGGTAAATTTTAAGAAAACATTATCTAGTTAAAAGTTATAGAATAATATAATAATTATCAAAGTTACACCAATATAAATGATAAGTTGTACAATTGTAAATCATAATAGTCCTATTTTGATTTCACGGTATGTTTTGTTACAAGAGAAGGATACACAAATTCTTAACAATACATTTTTTTTATATTCTTTCTAATATACTACTATTTATTATTGGTTGGAATTTGTAAAAGAATACTGGATTATAAGTTAGGCTTGATAGTTAGATAAAAAATAAACCTATATCTTTATGTGAGCTTTAATAAATTCAAATTAATAGTGCATGTTTAAAAGAGTATATTAGAAAACATATAAACATATTATTAATATTTATCTTCCCATTGTATTCCAAACATAACTCTCTCTTTTTGGAAATTTTACTATAAAGTGCTTTAAATATCAGTTAAGAAATGTTTAATATATTTTATTAATATTTTTTTATTACAGAAAAAGGCAAAGGTGAAATGCTTTTTTAGTATAATAAATATTTTTCATTAAATATTTATATTTTGATTTCCTTAATTAACATACTTGATTCAAGATAAATATAAAAAAAATTCTTTCATAAATAGATAGATATTGAACTTTAACTATACCCAAACGAATAAACCAAGAATCATTTTTTCTTTTATATTGTTTGATTATAATGAAAAGAAAATTTTTATATCATTATGTTATTTCAATAGCAAAAGTAGTTAATTAAATAACTAATTAAATAATTAAAAGTTACCAGAGAATATTTTTACGGTGACTCTCACGTAAAATAAATTTGTATTTGCGCTCCGACAAACCAAACAACAAACACAAATGATATGCCTTTGAAGATACGCAAACTTGCTTGCAGTCGTACACCAACAGTATAATTGCAGCAACCATATACTTCTACTATGAATCTATGATGCTCTTGGATTCACAAAAATCTCCCATGCTCTATTGTAAAGTCCAAATTTAAAACTTAATTCTTATTATATCTCTTGCAGTATTCATTATTTTATTCTTAATTAAAGTTAATTTTAGAAAGGTGTGCAAATGAAAGAAACATAAACCTTAATGTTTATTAGTTTTATTCACAGAGATAATTTGAAAAAATATTAATTTAAAACAAATTTAATGCTCTCAAATCTCAACAAAAGTAATCAATTTTTTTAATTTTAATAAATTATTTAATTAGATCTTTTAATAAGGACATGAAGAAGTATATGTTATTATGTCATGTATTCCGGAAGCAAGTAAACTAAAAAAGAAGAAGAAGAAGAAATGTCAATGCCACGGTGGCAAACATTGGAGAAAAATAAGAAGGAAATTAGACCTCTCAAAAAAGAAGAAGGAAATTAGAAGGTAAAGACAAATAAATTAAATGCCGGTAACAGGTGCTGGTGCCTTCCAAATTCCAGCTAAAAGCCAGTTACGGTTGCAAAATTTGAACTGATTCCGTGGGCTGAAATTGAGTTGAGGCAAGTATGCACATATCATTTTCACTCCTTATAGATCAGTTGGTGTGCGGTGTGCCAATATATAACAGAAAATAGCCATTAAACTATATAAGAGAAAATAGTTTGTGCAAAATAATGTAAAAAAAGTATCAAAGTTTTTATATTGATAATGTATACTAATTAGTATTTTTAAACTCTATTTCAACTTTTAAGCGATAGATTGAAATTTGAAATCCTTACGTAAACTATGGTGTATGATTTTAACTTTTAGGTGGTTGGAGAGTGTTTTTCGTATGGTTTAAGCGAAAATTACATTAAAAATAAATACAGGGTTACGTATCATTTAAGTCTCTCAACTATGTTACCATGACCGTGTTTTCCACATTTAGTCATTAACTCGATACATAAGATAAAATAAATTGTGTTAAAATTTTGTATTTAGTAAAATAAATTTGGTTTGAATGTTTATACTGTTAGTTGTTTTATGAATTACAAGTTGCCACCTCATCCTATATAGTTTAAAATATTCCAAAACTTTGACCATTAGGTAAAATGTTGACAATACGACATTTTACAGAAAAAAGGGGGAATAAGACAAAAAAATGGTGATAGATTGAAAAAAGAAATTATTTAAATAATTAAGTGTTTTTACGTTAGTACTGTATTTAGAATGAGGGTTAATTAACGACGTTGTAGTTATGTGGGGTCGGTAAAGAAGCGATGAGATAAAATATTGATGGAGTAATGTATATGCTAGTTTGGGAGAGGGGACGAGACAACCGAAACCATTGATCCAACCCAACCCACACCAGTTGTTGAAGAGAGAGAGAGAGTAATTTAAAATTATTTTTAATTGGACGGGTAAAGAAGAAGAGTAGTAGTAGTAGGAGTAATAGTGATTGGGGAACTGAGACTGAGTGAGTTGAGTAGCAGAAGAGAAGAGAAGATGGGATCTGTATGTATCTGAGACTGTGCATCACCCCATTCCCTGTTGCGGTTGATTCTTGAGGACAGGCAGGTACACCTTCTAGATCTTCTTCTCCATTGCATTGTATTATTTGTATGACTAGAACTAGAACAGCTATCTCAATTTTTGTTTGGATCTCGCAAATTGAGAATTGAGATCTTCAATTTTCCATTCACCACTCTAACATCTTTACCACCTTGTGTTTCAGAGATAGGATTAACTTAATATGACGACACGACACCATTGCAATTTACCATTCTACATTTAGGCAATGCCAGCCACCCAATAGATAATAGCAATAAGTCTTTCTTCACTTCAACTGTAAGCTTTCTTTCCCTTCAATTCACTTTGTTATCTTCTCCTACCTCCACTATACAAAGCCTATTTTTCACTTATCACATCTCTATCTATTTATTTGCCACAAAATCAATGTGGTTATTCTCACTTTTCTTATAGTCACTCATTTTGAGTTTGTTGCAGCGCACTGGTATTTAAACAAGTCTGATGGGTTCAAGATTCCCATCTCATCAGCTCAGCAATGGCCTGTATGTATCAGGTCGGCCTGAACAGCCGAAAGAAAGAACTCCAACAATGAGCTCAGTTGCCATGCCTTACACTGGTGGAGACATCAAGAAATCCGGAGAATTAGGGAAAATGTTTGATATCCCCATGGCCATGGATGCTTCTAAATCTAGAAAATCTGGTCAGCTAAATAATGCCCCTTCACGGACTGGATCATTTGCAGGTGCTGCTGCTTCACATTCTGGACCTATCTTGCCAAATTCCACTCCTCGTTCTATTTATACCACATCTGGTAACATATCTTCTGGAGGCAGCATGACGACTGCTTCAGTCTCAATGAAAAAGACCAACTCTGGTCCACTGAATAAACATGGGGAGCCTGTGAAGAAGTCATCTGGACCGCAATCTGGTGGAGTCACACGCCAAAATTCTGGTCCGATTCCACCTGTTCTTCCTACAACTGGTCTTATTACATCTGGTCCTCTAAATTCATCTGGGGCACCAAGGAAAGTATCTGGTCCATTAGAATTTACAGGATCAATGAAATCGCCTAGTTCTGTAACTCACAATCCAGCCATGACCACTCTTAGCCTAGATGATGAATATTCCTTCAGGAGGAACTTCCCAAAGCCAATACTGTGGTCTGTAATTCTGATTTTCATTATGGGATTCATTGCTGGTGCTTTTATTCTTGGAGCTGTCCACAATGTCATTCTCCTTGTTGTTGTAGTAGTTCTTTTTGGTGCTGTTGCGGCATTGTTCACTTGGAACAGTTGTTGTGGGAGGACAGCCATTGTTGGTTTCATTTCTCGTTATCCTGATGCTGAGCTTCGAACTGCCAAGAATGGGCAATTTGTGAAGGTTTCTGGGGTATGTATATTAAATATTGACACATACATATATATATTTTGATGATATTGATTAATTAAGCACAGTCATGCAAAAAGCATGATTGCATGCACAACTAACCACCCTTGTCTTTGTGGATAAGGGACTGATTTTTATGTGATGGATATCAATGACTTGAATTGAATGGTTGCTGGGTGTCTCTTTATCTGTGATTGTACCATTCTGGTTGTTGTTGTGTGTGTGACTTTGAGCATAAATGAGAGAGGAATGCCAATGGTCTGTTATTCATTTTGAAGGTTGTTACCTGTGGTAATGTTCCATTGGAGTCCTCCTTTCAAAAAGTTCCTAGATGTGTATATACTTCTACAAGCTTGTTTGAATATCGAGGGTGGGATTCAAAAGCCGCCAACCCGAAGCATCGTCGTTTTACATGGGGACTCAGAGCAGCTGAGGTAATTTTAATATGTTAAATCTTCTCTTTTCAGTTTTCCATTTTATTAAAGATTACCTTGAATACTCTTGATATACCTTGACCATCATGGAGATATTAGCTTTTGTTTGTTCTAAACTTTCTTTACTAGTGCAAGAAAAAATCATTTTTTCCTTCCTATAGTCTAGCATATCCTGTTGACCTAATTATGTGATCTGTCCTTCTATTTATAACCTTCAATATATCTCTATATTTACTTCAGCTACATTGTAATAAAACTATTCCTAGCAATGACTTGTATAGTGCAATGATCAGTTTCTGGGAGCTTATTGTTTGAGTATTCAAGCTATTGAAAGGGGGAAAATTATTATTATCAACTTTCCATATAAGTATTTCAATGAATGCCTTTTTCTCCCCTTGCTTTTGATCGATTAATTTGTTGGGGCTTTGAATTCATGCTTGAAGGCTTTTATCTGCTATTCATTATGTGAGTATTCTCTGACTGTCATTAAGTATTATCTTCATGCCTGATGTGATAGGAATATTGTGTGTGTGTGTGTGTGTTGGGAAGTTTTGCATATAAATATGGTCAACTGAAGTTTTTCACCTTCTTTGTGTGTACCAGGCATGTGTATTTGGAGATTTTTGCTGTCTAATCTATTATATCTCAAGTATTTTAATATCTACCTTGACATTTACATAATGCAGAGGCATGTGGTGGACTTCTACATTTCTGATTTCCAATCTGGATTGAGAGCATTGGTTAAAACAGGCTATGGTGCAAGGGTGACTCCTTATGTTGATGATTCTATTGTAATTGATGTTAACCCTGACAATAAAGACATGTCTCCAGAGTTTCTTCGATGGTTGCGAGAGAGAAATCTTTCAAGTGATGATCGACTGATGCGATTAAAAGAAGGGTAAAGTTCTTCATCTTGCTCAAGAGTTGAAACTCTCCAGTTATATATTAGTGTAAAGGGAAATTGTTAAGGTTAAACCTTTTCCAATAGTGCTGTTAAAAAAAAAATCTTTTCCAATAGTTGTTGAGGAGGGGGAGGGGGTTGAAGGGGTTTAAGCTTATTGCTTTGTGTCAAATATCTGGTCATGGGTCTGCCTATTGGTGTATACTGCATATTAATGGTGTCAAATAGCCCTATACATAATTCGTGTTATGCATCATGGTACTAATGTTAACAACAGCAACCTCTTTAGTGCATTAATACAATAAAGTTGGGATAACCCTCGGTAGGATATTCTTATGAAACTTCCATTGATCTTTTTGTAGGTACATCAAAGAAGGTAGCACAGTCAGTGTAATGGGAGTTGTTCAAAGAAACGACAATGTACTTATGATTGTCCCTCCTCCTGAGCCTTTGACTACCGGATGCCAATGGGCTAAATGTATATTTCCAGCTAGCCTTGAGGGTATTATTTTGAGATGTGAGGATACATCAAAGATTGATGTCATTCCAGTGTAGTTGCGCTCTCCTGACACCTCTTAGGTATTCTTCTTTAAAGAAGTATTTTCTTACCACCTTTAACTTAATGGTGGTTGAAGTTTGTATTTTGTAAGTGTTATTGGTAAGCGTGATGAGTCTACAACTGACATCAGTGATTTCCTTTTTCCTGCTCTCTACTCCTAGTTTGTTGTATAGCTATTCGTTTATTATTCCTAAGGAGTTTATTCTTTATAATGGATGTGGTTTTATGAAAGTGAGTTGTTTGTTGGTAGGATTAGCCGCTTTTAATTGTCAAAGGTATATCACGCATGATATATATTTTTACCTGTTCAGTGAATTTTGGAAGAGGGTTACCATGCAGTTATACTTTTCCTTCTTTTGTCCCCCGTTTTGAAGTCCATGCCTAGCAGGTAGCCAAATCATATGCATTGTACAGACAATAACATGATATGCATGCTTTACTATTTCGCAATTCGATTTTCATTTTCAATGATTTCGTATCAAGTAGGGATGTCATTGAAGTTGCACTGTGCCGTTGTATTTTATTTTCACATGCAAGAGTATGGACCGTTCATATTGTGTATGGACTAAATAAGAGGGAAACCTTTCGTGCATACAAACAAGAATGTAGAACACCACTTTTTTATTTATTATTATCATTGGTATAAAATATTTATTGATTTTGTCAACGACCATTTTTTGTCGATAAATCTCGCTTATCACTCTTGATAGAATTTCTCTTAACCCTGTTTTTAATTCTTAGGTTGTTTTTGTCTCAAGACAATTATTTTTATTATGAATGTTTTACTACATCAATGATGTCAAAAGTTGACCCAATACATGTCACATGAAATTGAGTAACAATTTTTAAGAGAAATTGAAGTGTGCTATGTAATAGGTTCACATGAAGTGTCACAAGTTCATGTTATAACATAATTTTTAGTTGACAAAATTAGTAGTTTAATCTTCTAATTTTGATTTTAGTTTCTTTTTTAGTTTTTATTGGTTCAAGTTTTTTAACTTTCCATTGTGTCATGTTTATCTTTTCATTAATTTTTAATATAATGGTGTTAAATTTAATTTTAGTTCATAAGAATTTCGTTGTTATCTCACTATGAGTTTTTATATATTGGACATGGCTCACGCTCAGTCACTAGCTACGATTAACAAACCAAGCCAACGAGACAAGACGGTCATCACAACCCTAGTCGACATAAGGACCACTAGACCGACCAAATTGGGCCAATTTACCAAGTGGGGTAATTTTTTTATTTTTTTTATTTAAATTATAGGAGAGTTTTATTTATTTTGGGGTAAGTCGTAAATCCGTGATGATTTTTTTTCTTTTTTAACTGAAGTCATAAATTCTTTTAACACTTCAGTTATTTTTTTAATTTACGACTTTAAGGTTGTAAAGTTTTTTACGACTTCTAATTTTTTTAGGTTAATTTTTCAAAAAAAATTATACATAATTTTTCAAATTTAATTATTTAATAAATAAATATTTTTTTTACTTTTTTAACTTTTATTTAATATTTTGTATATTGTTTTATTTAATATTTTATATAATTTTTAAAATTGTTTTATTATGGCATTCATTAAACAAAAATTCAGAAATTATAATTAAAATTATGATAGTATATTAATTTTTAACACAATGACACAATGAAAACACAAACGTACAGACGTGATAATACTTGTGTTTCTGCTAGTAAGAATAATATAAATCCAAATTGAATCATCTTAATTTTGTCATCAATCAACATAAGTTAATAATGTAATTCAATGACTAATGATAAAGAATAAGAAAATAAAAATTTATTTGATAAAAATAATATTGTAAGTTATGCACAGTAAAAGATAAATATTTATTTTCACATAGTTAAAATTATAATATTTTTATATATTAATTATATTATAATTAAAAAAATATAATAAGTAATTATATTTTGAGTTTTTAATAAATAATTTAAATCGCGATATGAAGCTTTTTTATATTAAAAAATATAAATAAAGATTAAAAAGAGTTAATTTGAAATGGTTGAGATAATTGTGTTTAACTAATTATAAAGATAGTGTGTAAAATACATTGAAAAAAGAGGATGTTATATAAAAATGATGTAATCTAATAAGAAGACCCCACCCACCAATGACAGCACCCATGTTGGGCCTATTGTTTGGGCTACGAGGTCCACACTTGAAAATAGCAAAAACAGCATAGCAGAGCAGGAGGGATTGGGGTTGTGTTGTTGATATTGTGTTGATTTCTTCATTCAAGTTCAAACTTGAATTTGGATTCATTTGATTTAATCAATGAGATCAAAATCGGGATTTGATTGCAGTTGCAGTTCTCTATCTTTAGTGCTTATTACTAACTATTATTAAGGTAAGGTAAGTCTGGTCTTTCTGCAATCAATCAATTAAGTCAGCTCGTATTGTTTGATCCACAAAACGCATACACATCTTTTACCTGTTGTTAGATCTTGTTTGTATTTATTCTCTCTATAGCTCTAGCGGCGTAACATCTTAGAACAACTTACACTAACTAAACTAGCTTGTTTTGCCTTTGCAATTTGCAGGTTTCTTTCTTTTGTTGAAATGGTCTATAGTAATTATAGTTCTGCCAATGAATCTCATTGTTTAATCCTGATTATACCTTTCCCGAAATGCAATTAGCGTCAAATGGTGACAAGGAAGAATGTTCAGAAAGCGAACCCATCTTGAATCATCACCATCTTCATTTGCAACCAACCGGAGAATCCTCCTTTTCCTGTGAAATTATCCCTATTCCTCCTGCTGCAGCTACTTTTAACGATGATGATTTACAAAACGTCCGGGTTGATGAGACTTGTCATCTCGTAAATGCAGATCAGCCACAATGCCGAATATGCCTCGATATTGGAGGTCTATTCACTTACTCATTTCCTTTCCCTGAAATGATTTCACAACCTTACAACCAACTTGCGTCTCATGTATTTTAAACTCTGCACCTTACTAACCTTTTTCAGGAGAAGATTTAATTGCCCCATGCCATTGCAAAGGTACACAAAAGTACGTCCACAGATCATGTCTCGATAATTGGAGATCCACCAAGGTAAGTTCATTTTTCCTTCTTGGTCATAATAATAACAATACTAATATCTGATTCAAATGCAGTAGAACTATCTATTTGCTATATAAATCTAGTGTTGATCTATTCTATGTTCCTTTCATTGTCCTGTGAAGGTGTTTGGTGAATTTATGATTCTGCAATACTTACTGACTTCTCATTTCTTCTGTTGTACTAGGAGGGTTTCGCTTTTTCTCACTGTACAGAGTGCAGAGCTGTCTTCATATTACGTGCAAATGTCCCACCAGATCGGTGGTGGTTGAGATTAAAATTTCAGTTCCTTGTTGCTAGAGATCATGCATTCATTTTCATAATTGTTCAGCTGGTATGGGGTTGGTTACTCATTCATGTATTGTGAAATTGGTACTCCTAAGTCGTAATTCATGCTAATGACATTACTTTTTCCCTTTCTTTTCCTTTTTGTTTTCTGCCGGTTGACATGAGCCATCCTATTTGAGTTTATCATTCCCTTATGTAGTTCTCTTGAGTCTCAGTCATAGATATTGCTGCCATATCCACTAGTAATCTATATAATTTCATATACGTGAAGATGCATTGTGCAAATAGTTGGGATGATGCTAGGAAGAAATCTCGGTTGACGGTTTTCCTCTCTGATGGAACAAATCATTTTATGGAACCTCACTTCAACGTGTTTTCTTATTAGTAGTAGGGCTTTATGGAAGGAAACACCCTTAGGTAATTCAATATTTTTAGTATGCCTAATTTCTTCTAGAAACATTCACTAATAAATCTAGCATTACAAGCATTTTAGTTTGGTTGTATGTAAGTAAATTTTAGTGTGGATTGTCAAAGAGAAAGAACAGGATGGAAGTGGATACGTTCAAGATGTTTTTTCCTTTGGAAAAATTGAATGTAAATTATTTTGGCATAATTCCTTTTTTAGTCTCCTTGTAATCGTGCAATTTTGGTTCCCTAGGTTTCAATTGCAGCAATTGAGTTTCTCAGGTTTTCTCTCATTTACAATCAAGTCCCTCAATTATTTTATCCAATATTTAAGCAATGTTTTAAATTCCGGATAGCGGTGCATAGTGACCATCCCCAAAAACACTAAAGGGATAGCTGCTATTTTGAAAATTTTGTATAGTTTTTATAATGTATACCATGTACTATAAATTCTAAAAAATGATAAAAATTACTCAAAATTAATGAAATTTAAAATTTTTAATTAACAATAAAAGTTCATAGATGTCTTAAACAAAACATACAAAAATACCAACAAAAGTCAAATACAAGTTTCCTAGATAGGAATTAGTAATCATCATCTTCTAAATCCAAGTCTTTATCATCTTCACTTCCATTACAACTGTAGATTTCATTTTTGGAAATTGAAATCCCAAAAAAGCCTTAATGTCTTTGTTCAGAGGGATTTGGAATCAACACAATGCCGCTATGGCTGCTATTTGTTCTGTTACAGCCACTACATTAAACCGCTCCGCTACAGAAACCCTTGTAGTGGTCTGGGGCCGCTGCAGACTCTTTTGCCAGTACAGTGTGCTATTCAAAACCTTTTATTTAAGTCATTAATTTTCCCTGAATGGTAAGGCATTTGTTGTTATTTGATGTTTACCCACAAGTATTGTAAACTCAACAATTAAATCAAAACAATCATATTGCCTTTTTTAGGTCATTGTAGTTCGAATATCCTATGTTTTTTAGTTGGTATATTGTATTTACTCATTGTCATGTCATGTCCAATTTACCTTGTCAACTAATTCTGTTAAATATTTGATCATGTCATGAAGAAGAGACTTGATTGTAAATGGGAGAAAACTTGAAGGATCCAATTGGTGCAATAGAAATCTGGGAAACCAAAATTGCACAATGGTGATACCTAAGAGACTAAAAAATCAATTTGGGCAATTTTTTTACAGTGTTGTGTGTAGCCATTGGGAGTGTAGGGGCGCTCAAAACAAGAAGCCCCACCCCTGCTCCCTAATTTTAAGTATTAGCAAATTAACGACCTTAGTTGTCATCCATACAGTGTCTGTACATGGCACACTATTAAAATTTGTAACCTAACAAGAGCTTGCAATTGATTTAGTTCCAAAGGCATAACAGTTTGATAATATACGAGTGACTAGAGTTTCTTATAATCTCAGTAACATCACATTATTATTCTTTATGACAGCTTTCACTGAAACTGAAACCTGTTTGGTTACTGTGGGTGAAGTGTTATAGACATGGTAGAAAGCATATGTTTGTTGACTGTAATGTTAAATATCCCACCTAACCCAAAACCAAATCAGCATGGGGTGATAGTGTGAAAGGAAGTAATGAAGCAGGATTTTGTTCTCAAGTTTCATGTTTCGGTTGATTTGATAGACTTTGAAGATCCATGCCCACCCAAAGAGATTATTTGATGGGATACTATTGCTATGCATTTTAAATTTATTAAAAATATGCACTTGAAAGATTATTTGTTAGTTTACCTTTTTTAATTTTAACAGGTTGTTGCTTTCTTGGGAGTGCTTGTGTACAAATTTTATGGAGATGAACTGAGGGAAATGTTTGGTTATGAAGAACATCCATATGGATTTTATACAATGGCTGGTATATACCCATGGCTTCCCCGCAAAAAAATTCATGGGCAATGTTTGTAGCTTTTTCTTGCACTCTATGATTATTTTATGCTAGAATGTTAAAGTTTGTTAATTAGTTGGTAGACTAAATGGTATACTGGTATACTATCTTAATCACTAAAATGGCAACTTCATTATATTTCTCTATGTTGCAGTTCTAGCCATTGTTTTGGTTGGTTTGCTCTATGGCTTCTTCATAGCGATAATATGTGGCCAAAGAATCAATGAGCGCCACTACCATGTTCTTGCCAAACAAGAATTGACTAAGGTTTGCTATTTAATACATGAATTAATATCAATTTGACTTGTAATCTCCAGAAAACCAAAGTGTGTTATGTAAGATTAGTAATAGGGGTGTGCAAAAACTAATTCGGTAAGAAAATCGAATTGAACTGCAAACTGTTTTAACCGGTTTGGTTTTATATCAAAATAGTTAAACTGATCTAAAAACTGGTTTAAAACTAAACTGGTTTTAAAAAATTGGTTCTGAACTGAACTAGTTCTTAGCCAGTTTTAAACTACTTTTAAGAGTCGACTCAGTTTCAAATTGATTTTTGAATTATTTTTTTCAAATAAAAAAGTTATTTAAATAGAAACAATTCTGTTAACTGAACTGGTTTTATAAAATAGTGTACTCATTTTTTTCTTGAACTAGTTTGGAAAAATTAATTTGGTTTAGGTTTGGTTACCATCCCATTCAATTCGAACCGTTTTTTTTGCATACCCCTACCTAGTAATATGATTGCTATTTGCTACTAAACAAGTCTCTTGGTCTTAAGATATGCATTTTAAGGGAAATGCATCATTTAAAATCTTGTTCTTGTATCATTTAAGGATTACGATTGATTTTTATGATATAAGGAATATCAATTTATCTTTTTATGAAATTTTTTAGGCATTCAATTCTTCACGTTGTTCTTTACCTTTTCAATTTTAGGAATATGTGGTAGAAGATCGAGAACATGTAAAGAATGTGCCTGAACTTGATCCCAGCCATGTGACAGAGCTAAGGATGTTGGGCCTTTACTAATTGGTATATGCATATCCCATTCTTTCTCTTTAAAATTTATGCTCTTCATTGTTTAGATGTTAGGTTTAAACTGCTTGGTTTCTTTCGACCCATATTAATAATTTTCCATGTATAGATCTCTTTGTAGCAATTTATAGAAGGTTAATGTTGCATGTTTTTTTTTTTTCCTATTTTAATTTCATAATCTAAAATGTCAATGTTAGTCATCCCCATAATTTGTTTGGTATTCTTTAGTTACATTATTCCTCTTCTAACTGCAGGATACATCCTCTTCTGAGTCACATTGAATTTGTTGTACTTGCGGCTTGTCTCCATTGTCACTTTCACATTTGTAGATCAGATTGGTTTGTTCAGAGTGATGCCCCATTTATATGGCACAGCCACGTGGGTGTTGTTTAGTAGCATGGAGATATTTGTATTTGTAACTTAGTCCCTGGTGTAACCCACAGTTAACCTTTATACAAAATATTGTGATCGAATGTGGATTTTGTCTTTTCAAGTTTTTAAGTCTAGAGGAAATTACAATGGCATCTTCTGAGTTTTTTTTTTTTTTAATTACACAACACATCTTATATGTTATACCAACATCCTCTAATACTTGAAAACATTATGTTGATGTTTTTTATATATTATATGAACACCTTCTACATTGAAAGTTATTATAATGGTTAAAAAGTAGGAGTGATTTTATAATTACACTAAACCTCCATGGTGGTTAGTATAGTTTACTCTTAAATCTAATATTGATCCTGGTGTGTGGTTGTCATATTGCATTAGCGTGGCAAGTGTTATTGTGACAAACAATATGGTCATGGTTATTTCCCATTGAGATTGATAAAAAACACATGAAAACATTTTGATATTCGTCATGTAAGGTGGATAAATGCGAGAAACAACTTTTGGAAAGAATGACCGAACAGGAAAGAAAACGATTCAATTTCTCCTTAGTTTTGAAAAATAAATATTACTGTCCAAGTGGAATCAATATGTATATATAGAAAGGAAAAATTAAATTAGATAATGTAATTTTAAAAAAGTTACTTTAAATCCTTCCCATCAGACAAAAAGAACATGTGGAGTCATACTGAAATTGTTTTAAGTAGCGTGACTGCACATCTTATCCCTCCCAAGAGAGGGTCGCACCAGTTTTTTTTTTTCAAGGCATGACTGCACATTTTATCCTTAGGATCTGATGACTTAGAAGTCGTTACATGACTTAGAAGTGATAACGATGGCGATTGAGGTTTGGGAGAATTTCAGTCAAAATAATGTATGTGTTAATGATAGGCACATGACTAGTTTCACTTATCTTGTTAGAGGAGCCGTCAGATGATAATAGAATAAAGGGTTAAGATTTGGTGTAACTATTCTAATATATTTTTTATTACTGATTAAAATTTATTGAAAATTACAACTTTTGTGGGTTTTACTTCTCATGATTCTCTTGTAATTTTACAATTTATACTAAGTTTTTTAAAATGAGAGAGTATGCCTTGGGAGATAGTGTGTTACTGACACTCTTTTTTATATTGGATTGAAGATTGAAGCCAGCTCTTTGGTGCAATCAAAATTATAAAAATAAGATTAAATTATAATTTTGATTTGCTGTAATTTTAAATTTGTGATTTTGGTTTCTATATTTTTAAATCAAGACTTTTAGTCCCCTATTTTAAAAAATAAATAATTTTGATGTTAGTTGACAAACATTAACTTTGATGTGATATTGATATGAGGCTTATGAGAAAAATTTAAATGAAGTAAAAAAAAATGTCTTAATAGCAATTTAGCTCATAACCCTTTGTTCATACATAAAACAATAAACTACTAATGTATTTGTCTTATTTAATTAATTACATTAACATTTCTTTCTATGTATTATTAGTTTAGAGTTATTATTTTTTTCTCAAATTATTAAAATTTATAAATTAAAAAATATTTAATATAGTAAAATCAATTAAAATGTGTAATTTACATATTGATTTATTAAATTTAATTATAAATTAGTAAAATAAAAATAAAAATAAAAATATGTAAAAATATTCAAAATAAAAACATATAAAATGATATAAAATGAAATTAAAAATATTTATATATTAATTATAAATTTTTATAATTTAAAAAAAATTAATAACTCTTCAAATGATATAGAAGATAATACTAATACAGTTAGGTAAACAGAGTAAGTATTTTAGTGATATTTTTTTTTAGAAATCATAAATAAATATAAGGTTTCTATTTTTTTTTACGTTAATTCTTTTAAAAAAATTGTAAATAATTTTTTTAATTTAATTATTTAATAAATATATTTTTTACTTTTTTAAGTTTTATTTAATATTTTGTATCTTTTTTAATATTGTCTTATTTAATTTATTTTATATATATTTTTGGATATTATTTTATTTAATATATTTTTATATTTTTTAATATTGTTTTATTTAATATACTTTGTATATTTGCATTATTTTTTTCATTTACAAAACAAATAAAATCTTGTAAAATTAGTAAAAAAATTATATAAAATATTAAATATAGAAAATATATTGAATAAAACAATATTAAAAAAATATAATTAATTCGTTATAGGAAAATCACAATAATTTTGACTTTGAAAAAATATTATTCCTTCCCTTTTTTTCATAAATGGTCTCCTTATTGCCAATAACAGTTTCTAATCGCATATACCATGAGATATCTGTTAAATTAGTTAAAAACAATAATTAGTAACCAAGAAAATAAAATACAGAAAGATGTGTAAGAATGAGTTGGAACAAAAACAATTGGGAATAAGTATATAGAGAATGTTCCTCGAAGAAAAAAATGTGCTATGTGCCAAAATTCTTGTTATTGAGGGAAGCACCTTTGATAAAAATGTAGAAAGAATAGAGAATGCAATGATACTAAAATAATATGAAGAAAAAAAAATACAAATATGATTCGGGAGAGAAGAAAACAGAAAGTAATGATCATTGAATGGAAGCTTTGAGAAGCAATCCAAGTATGCATGAAAAAGAGAATGTGTAGTTTTTCATGTTTAAAGTAGTGGACAGTTATTATTGAGTAACTTTTGTTGGTGAGAAAGTGGGTAGAAGTGAGAAAAAAAAGGAAAAAATTGGTTAGATGAAAGTGGAGACCACATCATAGATTTTTTATTTTTTTATTTTTCATTTGGACATGACTATTGTTATTTTTGTTTTAAATTTACAAAGACATTTTAGGGCAAAATGAATAAATAAAAGTGAAGATAGATGAGCTGATACAATAATATGTATAATCTTTATCTACTTACTTAATTTAACATATCTTTCATGAGATATGGAAAAGGGGAGGAAAAATATTTTTTTAAAACCAAGATTATTATAATTTTCCTATAACCAATTAATTGTTTTTATTTTTAATTGTGGTATTCAATTTGTTTTTAATTTTTTCATCTAAAGTATGTCATTAATTGAATAAAATTTAAAATTTAAAATTTATAATTATAAATTATTATAGTATATTAATTTTTGACACAATAACACAAAAACACGAGAGTGCCGATGTTTCCCCTAGTGAATAATTATCAGTAAAATTGTTTGTCTATGTTTCTTAGCATGTCCAAGTCCAACTCCAAACAAGTAACTATCAATAGTTGAACACAACAGAAACGTGAAACTAAATTATGCGGCAAGCACCATGCCAGTCTCACACACAACTTTCATGCCGAGTAAAAACTTATTTAAGACTTTGAAATATAGCAGTGTTCCTAGAAACAAGTTTAATGTGAAGGTAAAATATTAACATTCTGTGTCGCGTTGATTAATGTGAGACTAAACTATCTTACATTACTTAAGATCCATTGGAGTTATCAAGGATCCATTGAACACATTAACTAACAGCAAGGATCCATTGGAGTTTGATGCAGCCGCCACACCGTTGGCGCAATTGTAGTAATGATAGTTTTTTTTTTTAAATTAAATTGAATAAAATGATATTAGATTTATTATTAAATAAGATGTAGAACTAAAAAAATATTATTTTTAATATACTTCAGTGATTAAGAAAGATTGCGTTAAAAAAATGTGTCGCTAATATTATTGTACTAATCAATTTCCACATTGGTAGGGAAAGGTAATTGGGAGGAAAACAAAAACAGGCTAGAAAAAGGATAGTTACTCGTGAAACATAATTAAGACTTTTTTATGAAAATTGTGATTTGTACTTTTTTCTATTATTATTATAAAAAAATTACTTACCAAGTCTGTATCTCAGTTCCCATGTTCAACTCCTTCACGTTTGATGATTTCATCCATGTAGATAGAAGAATTGATATATATCATCATTTATAGAAATAGAAGTTGAAACAAATTAATAAATGTGTAACATTTCTTTATAATTTGTAAAATTTGCATACTCATTCATTCAGAAGATGTGTCGCATCAGTTTTATCATAACATTTTCTTTTCCTGTTTTGTAACATTGACATGAGCAAAATTAACAAACTTTATCATTTTTACAATCTGTTTAAAACTTTTACCTGCATTAAGGATGTCACATGAAGAAGTGCAATGAGGAGGTAAAGAAGGAGATGTTGTGGTTCATGTACGAAAAAGGGTTACGTTGTCAGAGGTAAGTTGCTGTTGATGTTGTTGTATTGTTAGGAAAATCACCAGTTTGTTACACTTCTTATAAAGAGAAAATGAGTTACAACGAATCATGTAAATATACATACAGAAAGAGAGAATCAAAATGAATCAAAGAGAGGAAAGATATCCACCCACAACATAGAGAAAAGGAAGGCTCAAGGAATGAAAAGGGGAGAGAGAAAGGAAGGATGTAGAGGAGGAACAATGAGAGGGGGGCATGGAAAAAATGAGGAGGAATGATGTGAGACGTGAGTACAACTTAGGAATAAAACTGAGATATATGAAAATGTGAGACCAAAAAAGAAATTACAAAATTATATTCCCTTTCTCTATTGTTACAAATGTATTTTCTTTTAAGTTAATTATATTATTTAAAGAAATATAAATAAAACTTGAAATAATTGCACAAGATTAAAAGAGCATGGAACAAGTATAAAAACAAAAAGAAGAAAAAATGACAAAAGATATCATATTCTATACAAAATACACCACAAATGAATCTAAACAAGAACCATTTAGGTTCCTAATCCAATTCGTACTTGTTTTACTAACTCTTAATATTGCGCTACCTAGCTCAATTAGGTTCTTACTCCCTTTGTTTTTCAATAATTATTTAACGCATCTTAATTTTTGTTTGATGCGCCTCTAAAATTTTTAATTTGTAGTTTTTATCCTTTCTCCCATCACCTCCTGCTTCAACCTTCACCGGATCACCATCACCCTTGTATCCATGCCACCAAACACAATACAATCATCACCATATCCGTGCTCGTGTGTGTGCAACTTCACCCGTCACCTCTGTGCAATCCCACGCAAAACCCACCCTGATCTCACCATTGTTGGCGCATACCCACAAAACACATTTTACATTAAACAATTCATAATACATATATATTATATATTATTCAATTCATAATATATTTTATCCAATACAAAAAAAAAAATACATTAAGAGTTAGCCAATTCATAATATATTTTTTGTTATTACATATTTAACAATTTACCATACAAAGAAATATATTATGAATCACTCAATATGTAATAATGTATATATGTATCAGAGATTGTTGGGTGTTGCTACGTGTACCCAACAAAATTGCTGGTACACTCATTAATTGTGTGATTTTTCTATTTTATCCTTCCGTAAAAGGGATAAGGATTAACTAATCCGCAAGTCTCGGATTACATATTAGCTTAATCCGTAAGTGTTTTTTTAATTTTTTTTTCAAAAATATATTTTACGAATTAATTTAAAATTAATGACCTAAACAAGAATCAAACATGTAACTTTCGTGTTATTAGCACGACGCTCTAACAACCTAAGCTAATAGATCAATTATGTTATAAAATAAATAATGTTATTATATATAACACTAAAATTTCTAATGTATTTTTAATGTACATGTAAATTCAAATAATAAATTTTATAAAAATTAATTTTGATATAATAATTAATATGTTTACACATGAATTTTTTTAAAACCTATGATTTTTATTTAAAATTTATATATGTAAAAAAATAAATTATTAGATCAAAATCAATTATAATAAGGTCAAAAAATACATTAGTAGATTTATGTTAATAAACATATTATTTTTATTTACAATTTATATATAAAAATATATTAATTATTATATCAAAATTAATTGTCACAAAATTTATTATTTAAATTTACATGCGCATTAAATATACATTAGAAATTTTAATGTTATATATAACATTATTTATTTTATAACATAATTGATCTATTAACTCAGTTGGCTAGAGCGTCGTGCTAATAATGTAAACCTCATATGTTGGGCTCCTGCTTGAGTCAATCCGTGTGAGGCTTACGGATTAACCCAATCCGTAAGCCTGTTGACCAATCTGTATCCCTTTTACATTAGTTAATCTGTATCCCTTTCACAAAAAGATAAGACAAAACGAAAAAATTACACAATTAGTGGGTGTACTAGCAAATTTGCTAGGTGCACCTAACAACACCCCGGACTGCTCCATACGTATCAACAAAAAAATAGGACGAGAAGATGTTTGGGCTCCGGGATGGCTGGTCCGTATCTGCACTAAAACTCAGCGCTTACCCTTTTTTTCCTAAGTCCTAACCTTCATCTTCTTGACCAAAACACAATAGCGGCCACATACCTCCTTGTCTCGCGGACCACCAAACCTCCGCGCCCCTATCAACCAACAAATCCGTCGCTCCTAGCCACGAATCCAACGAACAACCTGCGACCCCTAACTTTCCGCAAACCCAAGACGCACCACCTACGACCAAACACCGCGCACCCTCGTTGATCCGCATATCTACGAAGAGAAGAGAGGTTGAGCAATGGAGGGGGGCGAGGGAGGAGAGGGGTTGAACCAGGCAGTGCAGCAGCAGCTAAATCTGAAGCAAGTGAAGACCCGCGCTATCAGCCTCTTCAAAGCCATCTCTCGTATTCTTGAAGATTTCGAGGCCTACGGTCGCACCAACTCTACCCCCAAATGGCAAGACATTCTGGGTCAATATTCTATGGTCAACCTTGAGCTTTTCAACATCGTCGATGACATCAAGAAGGTGTCCAAGGCCTTTCTGGTCCATCCCAAGAATGTTAATGCCGACAATGCTACCATACTCCCTGTCATGCTTTCCTCCAAACTACTCCCTGAAATGGAGACCGACGACACCGCTAAGAGAGATCAATTGCTTCTGGGGATGCAAAACCTCCCAATTCCAACGCAAATTGAGAAGCTCAAGGTAATTATTAATGAATGAGCTTTGAAATTTGAATTTCGAATTGCTTCATCCACGAGTCATGACCTATTAACCAACCTAATATGCTTCAGGCCCGTCTTGATCTGATTTCCGCAGCCTGTGAAGGTGCTGAAAAAGTGTTGGCTGACACTCGCAAAGCCTACTGCTTCGGAACTCGTCAAGGCCCAGCCGCCATTGCCCCGGCCACTCTAGACAAGGGTCAGGCTGCCAAAATTCAAGAGCAAGAAAATCTACTCCGTTCTGCTGTCAATGCCGGTGACGGATTACGGATACCAGGAGACCAGAGGCACATCACTCCTGCACAACCTCCATTGCATTTAGCAGATGCACTTCCTGTCGTCATTGCCAATGACCCTACTACTGCACAACCGCAACCACAACTCTCAGCAAACACCATGGGCATGCCTGCCCAGAATTCCTTGTTACAGGCCTCCTCCGCAACCGTATCACAACTTTTGGGAAGATCAGCAGCATCTCCTTCTGCTGCAACCACCACCACCACTTCTTTTGACAATATAACAGCTTCCCCAATCCCATATGCCAATTCACCTAGGTCTTCTACAAACATCATGAACTCTCCATCCCCTCAGCAACAACAAACCCAACAACAGCCACCAGTGCTGCAGCAGCAGCAGCAACGACAGAAATTCATGCAATTACCTCAACAGCAGCAGCAGCACCAAATTCTTGCTCAGCAGCAACAGTTCAGGCAGTCTGCAATGCAAGGACTGGGACAGGTAATATTTTCAAGTTATGTATTAGTGCTATTTGTTGTATCTTTCTATTCTCTTTTTTGGGGGTAACAAGCTTGCTTTCATCATCAGTTGCACGGACAACATCAGATGCAATTTTCTCAACCACTTGGGCACCAGCAATTTCAGGGTAGGCAGCTGCCTTCAGGACATGTTCAGCATGGCATTGGTCAAAGCCAACTCAATCAAGGAAACCAAATGACTCGATTAAGCCAGTTTTCTGGTCCTGCTAACAGTGCGCTATTCAGTGCTGCTCAAACAACACCTAATACTCAAATGGTATGGTATTCATGTTTACAATTTATTCAAATAGACAGGCTCTTTTACTATGACTATATATATATATATATATATATATATATATATATATATATATATATATATATATATATATATTCATGGACAGCTAACTGCAGAAGGAAGTTATAACTAATTTGTTGAATTACTTTGACTATCTGTTGGTGCTGTATTGCTTTCCTCTTGTCCTCCTCAGTCCTTAGTACTTCTTTGAAGGGAAAGCCAACCTCATAAGTAATTAAATAAACTAAAAGGAAGGAAGACAATATTTTGGAGTCCATATCATATAGCACCTGAACTCACTTTTACTTGTATTTTCTTTACCTTTTTCTTGCAGTAAATTTCATCAGTAACTCCATTTTTTGTCCTTTGTGTTTGTTTTTTTTTTTATCGGCAAAAATAAATTACATTTATATATATAATCAGTACCAGCGGTACTATCAGTACAAGTAGTTAGACCACCAGCCACATGGTTCCAAAATCAGACTAAGGTCAGTCCCAAAGGGAACTTGTGTGTTAATATTGTTTGTTTTTGTTTCTTGCAGACCTCTTTTTTTTGTTCCTCCTTTTTGTGGGGGTGGGGTGTGGGGGAGTTAGGGGGGTTGAGTTTATCTTATTTATTTTTTAGTCCTGTGGAGGGCTACCTACTATTTGAACTCTGTATTGCTGCCAGTATATAGAGTAGGTATGGCTTTACAAATGCTTTAACACTCGAGCATTATTTTGCGTTGCAAAAAAAAAAAAAAACACTGGAGAGTCTGTTAGTCTGACAGCAATAAAATCATTCTTTGTTTTAATTGAAATGGAGCTTTCTGAACATAGCACAGTTCTTTTGAGATCAATTTTAACTGTATTCCTGGATTTGATTTATGTAATTTGGGATGTGATTTCTTGTCTTTCCGTTTGAAAAGATTATTTTTCTGGATCTTTGATGATGTGCTGTTGCTGTGTTTCGTTGTGCTACCCTTACTGTTAATGTGCTTTGCTTCAACAATTACTTCTGTGATGATTTTTGCTTCTTAACCTCAGATTCCAAACATTTCCGGCACATTACCTTCACAGTCCCTTCTCCCACGGGTGCAGGTTTGTCATTGATGTTCTCTGCCTATTGGGTTATCCCGATATGTCTCATTGGTTTTATTGAGGTATAAATTGTCAGATTTGAATGAAACAAGAAAGAAGTCAAAGGAATTTTTGTTGACTGATCTGTCTATGGTGTTCTGGGCATGTTTTTGAACTCCACTATTTAGTCCTAGTAAAGTTTAGTCACTTTTTTGTTTGACTCACTCCATTGACATTATACTTCCGGATGATTCAGTCTATCTGTACATTGTTGCAACTATAATAGAAACTAATAGGTGACTTTTAGGGGCCATTCTGATTTGCAAAATTAAGAAATTGATATTTTAATTTTGGCCACTTTTTATTGTATTTTATTTTTTTGAAATTTTATGGCATAATTTTCATTATGACATCTTTCTGTAAGGACCGGCTGGACTACCCTGTGACTCACTTTAAGTTGGTCATTACTTGAACAAAATAATTTCTATCATGCATTTGGTTCATCATCTATATAGACTGAATAGTTGTCTCCGCTTGCTTTTGGTTAACTTTAAATCATGAGGATAACATATTCAAACTTACTATACATTTATTATTTCCTCAGTTAGGATTATCTGGAAACAACCCTCAGCGAAGTCATCCTTCCCAAATGTTGAGTGATCAGGGTATGAACTTTATCCTGAATATCTTTATCTTTTCATTTGTTAGTTGGGGATCATTGTCTGTGTAGTTTGTCCTCCTTGAAAGGGTTGTGATGCAGCCTGGTGTGTCATTTATTCCATCTTCTATATGTGTGTGACTTATTACTGAATCATCACTGTGGAGCTTACCTTGCAGTGTTTAACATGGGAGGTGGCAATCCTGGTGGTATGATGCCCATACAACAGCAGCAGCAGCAGCAGCAGCAGCAACAACATGGTTCACAAGCATTTGGTAGCATGGCAAATGCTCAGAATCTACAATCTGGGTTGGTGACACTTCAAAACACACAACAGAATCACCCCAATTTCTCTCAGCAGAGACAGCAAAATCCACAGTGATTAGGACTCGGCATGGATGGGGTTGGTTGAACCATGTTGCTGTAGAAACATGGTTCACTAAAACTGAACCAAACTTTTAGTTTAATTATTTTTTGGGTTACCAAATTATTTTTAATTTTGTAAAAAAAAACTGAACTGAAAAAAAAAACTGGTTAGTCCAGTTCGGTTTGTGGGTTCATTGGATTTATACGGCAGGCTTGTATAATTACAATATTGGAAACCTATGTTAGAATTTAGAAAATAGTTTGTGAAGAGCGTAAAATGGCTGGTTGATTCAGAACTATTTGTAGGGGCGATAATCGAAAACCACGGCATCGTCGTTCATTGAGTCTTACTATTACCAAACCCAAACATATGAAATTATGAATGGTATTGCTCTCCTTCACTCCTATCCTTTCAACATTGGAAATCATAATTACCTCTAATTTCATATGAGCGACCATTTGAACCAAAATCTTGGCCAATTCTTCATTTGATATCGCTGTGTTTGGAAAAAAAAGATTTTAAGGGTGATATTTTTAAAGAGGACTTAAAATGGTTTATCATAAAATGCTTTGTAAAGCAAAGGCAAGTTTAAAAATCCCTTGGCATTTTCTATCTATTTTATTTGGATTTTAATAGATTCTTAAGCTTCGATGCACCAGCAGCACTGTTAAGAAATGCTAAACTGATGAAACGAGCTATCAGCACGGGTATCCAGAGAATTATGATAGGTAGAGAAGAGAAATAATAAGAGACACATAATTATTAAATGAGAATACAGTTGGCAAAATGAAAACGGTTAAGGAGATTGAATGCCTAAGTATATAATAACCACTGGGAACAAATTCTGTTGAACACTTGAGATGTTGTGTGTCGTTAGGATGATTCAAGGAAATTTGTTACAGCAACTGCAACATCTTTGTATAAACCATTCCAACCTGTTCTTATTCATGGAGATAAAAACAAGTGGTTAGTGTTATTTAATGAGAGGACGGAAAGCAAAATCAATTTCTGAGTTGCATGCAGTTGTTGTATATGGATCGTACGCACTTGCATGACTTACAAGTACTTGAGGCATGGAGTCTTGGATTGGAATTGCTGGTGATCCAATGAAAATATTGATGATGGAACATTAGTGATCTTGTGCAGAATTAGGGGAAGATTGTCATCAGATGGGGAGGAAGGAACGAGCGAGAAAGGTGGGGAAGTAGTTGAAGATACTGAGAAGGAGTATGTCCGGTTGCCTGGTCCAAAACTAATGGGAAGGGGAGAGGGAGGTGTAGGAGGTGATGAAATCATTGTATGTTGGACTTGGACATGCATATTAATCACTCCAACTCACTTTCATTATACTAATTCATATATGCATGAAATGAACCTAACTAACAGTCATATGCCAAATTGCCAAGGAAAGTACCAACCATCAGCTACCTTGCATTCGATTGACTTTCAGCTTTGCCCCTTTTCCAACATGGAGAGAATTTGTATTTAATACTTAAGTTTTGTATATAGCAAACACAAAGATAGAGGAAAATATTATGTGATAAATTGATCAATATGATGAGATAGAGATATAAAAAAAAAACATTTCTCATTTCAGAAAAAAATTACTTAAGTTATTCAATCCAATCCTAGTTAATAGCAGCACATCATATATATACATACTCTTTATATTTAGAGTGATGTTAGGTGCACCCAGCATTTTTGCTCGTGCACCCAACACTTTGAGTAAAAAAAGACTTAAATACCCCTTAACCTAAACGTTTCCATTTCTTCTTCTTCTTCACTAGTGTTTCCATTTCTTCTTCTTCACCCAACGCTTTAGGTTTCTCTCGCGAGTGCACCTAGCGTCACTGTTTGGTTTCCCTGCAGCGCCGTGGTCTTAATTTCCCTGCGCGTTTTTGGTATTCTTCTTCCGAGGCATTGCCATTTGCAGTGACGTGGAGTTGCACGCATTGAGGAGATTGTCGTGAAGAGCTTCGCCACCGTCCACCGTCGAGGTAAGCGCCATTTCCATTTCTTCTACTTTGCTGTATTTAGGTTGATCCGTTAGGGTATTTAGGTTGGTCCACAAGCTTGGTTGATCCGCAAATGATGATCCACAATTGTATTTTGGGTACGAACCAACTTGATCCGCAATGAGGTGGCGGATCAAGTTGATCTGTAAGAATCTATTTAAAAAATGGCAAATATGTTATAAATTATGAAAAATGATTTTTATTACGATTTATGGTTAGTTTTGAGGCTTTTAGGCTGAAGTAGAGTACGATTGAGTAATGAAAAAAGTTTGAAATTATGCGTTCATTATTTGATGAAGTTGATATTGGTTTGAAATTTGGTTTTGAGACTTTTTTGGTTTGTACTGTATAATGCATAATCTTGTATATTGTATAATGTTTGAAATGTTTGAACATGTTAAGGCTTTTTGGTTTGGTTTTGAGGCTTTTTGGTTTGAATTGAAGTTGATATTTATAAGTGGAGGGTGGGAAGTAACATCATTTTTGTTAAGAAAACCGTGTAATTATTTTTTTTTTAATTTTGTTCATATTTTCTTTTTTAACCATACCAAATGGCGTTGTGTGGTCCATGTAGCCAACCTCACCTAGTGGGATAAGACTTTGTTTTTGTTGTTGTTGTTGTTGTGTTCATATTTTCTCAGTTGTAGCATTGTAGCTTATTGTTCATAGACCAAACTCTTGCATATCTATTTCTCATTATGCATACTACATTTTTTTCTTTTTGTTTTAATTGTTATCATCCATTCTGAGGGTTAAGGAATAGTTGTGTATCCCAATTATCTTTGTTGGAAAACCACCTTATAAGTGGAGTTAATGCTTGCATAGTTGTTCCATTTCAAGCTTCAACTTTCACTATTGGTTACTTCATGTTACAGATCTTGAGTCTTCACTTAACAAGTTAGGTTGTAAGGAGTATTGCTCCTTGAAATAGTACCAGAACCAGAATCTCTATGACCAGTTGGTCATGAGTTATTTTCCTTGCCACACCATTCATAATTAAGTTGAATTCTAGCACACAAGGTAGGGTGGGCCTACGCATTATAAATGCATAAAGCCCAAAGTAATATTGCATGAAAGGGTATATTATATATATAAAACCAATGTTGAACCTCCCACCCAACAACTTAAGCCTTTAGTTAAGTTGGTCTAAAACACTTCATGTAACTACAAATTGAACCTCCTAAGGTTAATTATTCTTCTTTACTATATTTATATTGCTTCTAGCAAATTAATGTGTTGCAACTTTTTAATTAAGGATAGAAATAATTATTGTATATATTTAGGATGCATTATGCACTTTTTTATTTGATGCACAAGTTAAACCAACCAAACTGAGATTAGAAGTGACATTTATCTGAGACAACAAACAACTTCCAAGTTTCCAACATTTGAGAAGTCAACTCAAACCAAAAAAGATTTGTGATGTAATGAGGCAAGTGAAGCAAATTCATGGTTACACTCTAAGAAATGGCATAGACCATACCAAAATCCTCATTGAGAAGCTACTTGAAATCCCAAACCTTCACTATGCACACAAAAAACCGAAACTTGAATATGCCAAATAAGTAAAACATTGTTGAAAATAGTAGACACAAATAAGCCAATATTTATCTTCTTCACCCTCAAACCAATCACACTGAAATCCTTAGAACTTGCATGACTTTGAGTCAATCAAATTTGTGTTAGACCAATGAAATCCTTCAACATTACTTAAACATTCTTAGAACTTGCATGACTTTGAGTGCATGAAATCAGTGATGAAATTTGTGGTAGACATTTGTAGATCATGGTTAGGATTAGAGGCCTAGGCCGTGCCTTAGGTAGGGTTAGTGACAGAGGTCTGGGGAGAGAGGTTCATGATGATTCTGACGATTCTCCCCAATAGCGAAGGCCGACCGCATTCGTACGCAGGCAACGAGTACCTGTCACTGTTGCGAACGCTGAGCCAGTGGTACCTGCGGTTGAGGCTGACGTAGTTGCGGATGAGCCGATGGTAGAAGCTGACGTACAAGACATTGGTGCAGACACCGGTGCATAGGCTGCTATAGATGAGCATGAGGGATTTCTGGGTGGACCGATCGACCCATCCGTGCTGACCGAGTATGTTAAGCATGTTGCAGCCAACGTATGGACGAGAAAGGTATTTATAATATTCAATTTAAGTTATTTGTTAAGTATGCTTTATTATTGACATTTGTCTTCCTCCATTTTAAGTTCACCCCCCTCCATTTTTGTGTTTTTGGCCGTTTTCTTTCCAAGATTTCACAAAACTTTACGGATTCCACCGTGATGAGTGTTAAGCTTTCCGAAGCGATAAAAAATGATCCTCGGATGAAATTAGAGTGTAACAGTTTATTTACACACACCCCACTTTGCTAAATGCACTCCCGTTTTCGTGTTTTTGACCGGTTTCTTCTCGAAACATCTCGGAACTTTACGAATTCCACAACGATAGGTGTTAAACATTTTGAGGTGGTCAAACGAAAGTCGCATGTCAACAAACAATGGTCCCCGAACGAAATTAGGGTATGACAATGAGGAATATGTATAATGCGTATGCATCAAAGAGAGTAAAAATCTGATTTAGGTATTATCACTCTGATTTATTTTGCTTTCAGCAACAAGTCAAAATAATTCCCATTAAAAATAAAGTCAAAATTCAAGGGAAAGCTAATATCAACATTGCAATTCCATGATTATTAAAACAAATAGCGATCAGTAGACTGTAGTTTGAATTATTTCTGGTGCTGAAAACAAAAAAAAGGGAGAAATAGCAATAACCATTGTTCTTTGTTGAGGTGGAGGCTACGACGTTTGGAGGGATCAACATTATCGTCATCGTGGTTCTCCTCTTCTTCCTCGATGCCTCTCCACCGGTCCAGTAGCTCCCACTTACTAGCAAGTTTGCTCGCCATTGACAATGAAATGGTAGGGTTTATGTTATGGCTCACGACGGAGTGTGGAGAAGGTGCTATGGTTCGCGGCGGAGGGAAGAGAAAGTCGTTGTGGTTATAGTGGTGGGAGAGATGAAGGAAGGAATGCGCGTGAATGAATATGGACGTGAATGAGAATAGGTTCACCCTTATTCGAGGAAGGGAAGAAACTCCTTTCAGACAAATGGCTTAATCTTTCATTAATTCCTTTATTACAAGGTATATCAGTATTTATGGCCAATGATTTGCCATGGTAACCGCCTAACAGAATCGGTTATTGCTAACTAACTCTAACAGGTGCCTACTCTAATAACCCACACGTGCCCTACTTATCATTGTTACAGATGAAGCTAATGTGGTAGCCCAGGTAGCCCAGTCACATAGTAATCGTGCAGACGCGGTGGCCTGGTCCTGATTCGTTCTGGTCTCGCGGTGGCTTGTTCCACCGGTGCCGACGGAGTGGGCTAACAGTTTATCCTACAAATTTTGAATCACATAAATACTAAGATGATGATTATCTTTATGATCCTAATTTCAGAAGGTGACGTCTTGAGGACTGAAAAAAAAAAAATAGGATAAGACCATCGGTTTTTTATTCTTCGTTCGATTTCGCGCGCTTCATACCTTTATGATGAATTTTGGTCTATTTTCGTCTCTCTTTTTAATGGTTAATTTTATTATGTAAAAAAAATAGTTAAATTTCTATAAAAACAGTATAATTAACCAAAATTATCATTTTCGAGTTCTTCAAATCATCATAAACTAAATCTAGATAGTAAAAACCAATTTTGTAATTTAGAGACTCAATTAAAAAATAGTTTAAGGATGAATTAAATTGATCTTTTTTAAATTTTATAAATGTTTGTTTGTACATATTTTTATTTTAAAAAAATGCTATTCTTTTAACGAATTTTTATCTTTTAGGAGTTTAATAATTAATACAATTAATTTGACATGAAAGTTTGAAACAAAATAGCTAGTTTGTTTATTTATTTTTTAGTCAAGTTAGTTGATTGTTTAGAGAATAGTTAAAAGATAAACATATAAAAATATCACAATAAAAGGTAGGAATTTTCTTTATTTCTTACCTATGTTTGTATCTCAAATTTAGATCATTTTTGTTTTCAGCCTTCCAATAAAAATTGCTCTTTTTTACTATTTTCTTTTAAACATTATTAACGACTTAGATTATATAATTTTTTGTGAACATTTGTGACATATTTTGGCGGGGAAAATTTGCTTTTTATAATTTAAAATTCAAATATGATTTCTAATGATATTAAACCTCTAGAAACAACTAAAGAAAAAAAAAACTCTCCTATTACACTCATCTCCACCAACCTCAAACGCATCCTCAACACAACATTAAAAAATGAGTTAAAGCAACACAAGAATCACAGAGATGCGAGATTCAAAGTAAAAGAATATAAAATGAGAAGAGTTAAAATATCTCCAAAAATATTTTCTCAAATTTCTATTAATTGTTAATAGAAATAATTGTCATATCAAATATTGATTTAAATTATTTATATTGTTTTTATGAGTGAGAAATAAAGACAACAAAACCAAAACAAAACTAAACCTAATAAAGGAAACACGAGAAGCATCAGCAAACAAGTAATGTTTCATGGCTACTGGCCATGCATCCAACACACAAAAAGTGACATGAACAAATGATAGATTCTAAGGATGATGCTACCCATTAATCTTCTAAATTAAGGCTGCATATAGATGCAAGAGAACATTTTCTTGGTCGAGTAATTGAAGAGCAACAGCTTAATCACTCTCACAAGTAACAAACATGAATCCAACCCCCCTATCAATTTTCAACCCAAAAAAGAAGACCTTGAGCCAATTACCACTCTTCATATAATTAAATGAAAATTATATATATGATTATGTATTTAATTTCAGTTTGTTTAGTCTCATTTTAATTTGAATTGCTTCCTAGAATGTATATCATTAAAAATAAAATAATTTTATTTCAGTGCATTATGGATTTTTATGAAATGATTTGATTTTGTATACTATTTTCATATAATATATATTTTTTAATCAAAAATAATTTATTTTTATTTAATATTTTTTTATGGAATGAATACGTAACTATCACATGGGATCAACCCATAAAACAAAACACACACACACACACACATATATATATATATATATATATATATATATATATATATATATATATATATTATATAAAAATTTATTTTAAAACAATTTAATTAGCGATTAATGTTATTGATGTAATTGATTTGTCGAATTATTTTACCCGATAACAAAAGCTTTAATTGCCAATTTTGCTAATGATTTAATCTATTTACTTGTTGTCTTTTTGAATTGATATTTGTAATAATGCATCAATGTTTAAGAAAAAGTTAAAAAGTATTAGTAAAATAAAATGGATATTCAATGTATGATAAGTCGCATAGATCAATTAAAAAATAATAACTTTGAGAATTTTTTTCAAGAAGTTAAAAAATTAAGAAGGTAATAATAATATAAAAATAAATTAAATTATATTTTATTCTTAAACGTGAATTACTCTCTTTAGTTTTTTTTCTTTTAAAATGTATCACATTACATGTTACTTTTAAACACATTTATAACTTTGTTAGCTTATTTTTTCTATTAAATTTTTCTTTTATCATATTGATATTTTTAATTACTATAATTTTTATCAAATTAGTTTTAATAACTATTATACTTAATTGTTTTAATTAACATACTTGCATGTGGATTTTTAATTTAATTTATTTTCCATCTTAGAACAAATATACATCTTTTTGTACGCTAAATAGTTATTGTGCAAACTTAATTTTCATGACAAAACTCTCTTTTAAACATCTTGCTTCATGTTAATAATTGAAAATGTAAAAATTATAAAACAATATCAACAATCAAACTTAAAATTTTATATGTTTAATTAGAAAAAAGATGTTACAAAAATAAGTGATTAAAAAATGATAGAAGCTTACTTTACAAAAATAAGATTGATACGTGAAAATAATTATCATGTTTATCAAAACATATACCTTTTTTATTATAAACATACCAAATGATATGATTAATTAAAAATGGCAAAAGTCGGCACATCAAAATTAATAAAGAAAATTAACTGATGGGAGAGGGGGACATCATCCATTTAATATATTTCAAAATAAGTACATGCTTGTTTGTTGCACATTCTCCTTGTATGAGTGAGGCTAATTAGTATACATGAGAATTTCCTGATAGAAGATCGTTATAAATAAGAATATAGTTGCACTTGTTAATACACTTGCCATTCCATTTATGGAGAAAACACTAAAACCTATACGAACAACACATACTTCTTCGATTTATTATAAAAAAAAGTAAGTAAGGTTGTCGAAAGAAAATAATAAAGCAAAAAACACAATAATATAAATTTGGATAAATCAAAATAAACTTAACATGTTAGAGACTATCACAATGTCTTTCTAATCATACCTTGAAGAGTATCCATAATTATATTTCTACAAATTTTATATACCGATCAACAACATAACTTTCATAATAAATGACATAAAAAAAAGTAAAAATAGGAAAAGATGTCAATTGCATGATCATAATTATAGAAGAACTAATTTTAGGGGAAAAACTAATTTTATAAGAAAAAACACAAATAAAAACTTAGAGGAAGCAAAAAAAAGTTAAGAGACAATGAAATAAGAAAATTTATGATCAATAAAAAAATGAGAATAAAAAAAAAGAAAGTGTATTTAAAAAAGTGAAAAAAATATGATAATGCAAAATTTTCATCCACTCACACATATAAATATAAATATTATTTAATAAAAAATATATTAAATATCTATTTTGAACCAATCAATTAATTAATATATTTATCATATAAATTAATTTAAGATTTAATAGAATGATTAAATTAATTTAATAGAATAAAATAGAATAAATATAAAATTTTTGTTAATTAATTAAATTATTTAAAGGAAATAAATACGAAATTATCACGTATATCATCTCATATCATCAAACCTTCTTCTAAATTATTTAGCATTTTAATAATTTTAATTTATTTAAAATAAATTTCTTATTTGACGTAAATGGTTAAGAAATTCAGAATGATTTGAATTTTACATAATAAAGAAAATGATTTTAACGAGTGTGAATGTTTGTGTTGGGGTAATTTTGAGAACCACACAATATAGGATACCCGTTTATCAACAAAAAGAAAGAATGTAGAGAGGGAGAGTGGTGAGGTGAGCGTTGTTGTTGAGCAGAAGAGAAGAGAATTGAATCCATTCCAGATGTCATATTGTTGGCAAATACACACTTTGGCGAGCAAGGCTCTTGTTCCAATTCCACAGTCACAGTCACAGTCATTGTTTTTTCCTTATTCACATTCCCATAGCAGTATCTGTGTGGGTCTGAGTCGGAGGGTTCCTTGTTCACGGCTTCAGGAAATGTCCGTAGTAGAGTCATCCTCACAATACCAGTATCAACAACAGCAGCAACAGAGCACCACCACCGACTACTATCCCAGTGTCAGAGATGATGAAGAAGGTGAAGGAATTTCTAAAATACGAGTGCCCAGACAGAAACACATCCCTGTTTCCAAGTCCCAACTCCTAGACGCCATCATCCTCTCTATCCAAGATGATATTGATGCCCATCACTTTCGTCTTCTCACCTCGTAAGTCTTAACTATTAACTTATTTTCCTTATCTGCATCTCACTTTCTTTTTCTTAACAGATGCTTAGACTCTATACTTCATGCCGAGCATAAAACTATCTTAGAGGAGATGCGTTCCGATTATCAACTTACCGATTCACTCCAACAACTTGTGTCCAATCCCAATGTCAAGGAGGAAGGGAACCTCTATGACTATCAGCCTGCTTTGGACCTCACCGCTCTTTTACGATCTCTCGACATACCTACCAAGAAAGATTATGATACCGGCTCCAGGTTTGTCCCACTCCCAATACACACAGCATTACCATTTTCTTGTTCAAAATGCTGCTTTCATTGACTCATTGTTCCAAATTTGCTGTCAGAGTTACCATTGCTACCCGTTTCCAACGTGCTTTCATGCAGCTTCTTTCAAATGCACAATTTGAAGAACTATCAGCTAGGGACCTGATGTTAACGTCTGCATTGAACACAGACTATCTCCTTACCTTGCCAATATATGTTGATTGGAAGAGAGCATATGAGTCTAATGCCATAATATTTAGGTATTTCCATACACATTGTTTCTGCATGTTCGCCCTTTCATATTGAATTTTATATCTCTGGTTATCAATCTTTTTTCTATTGTAGGCGTGGTTATGCAACTGAGAAGCAGAAGGGCCTATTAATTGTTGAAAAACTGGATTACTTACAGTCTAAGTTTCTTCGAAGGACCTTCTTTGCTATATCAGAACCACTAACAAAACTTGGCACCTGGATAAGCGAGGTTATATTTTTGTGGTAGTTCCATCAGTTACCTTTTCTATTTGTGTGTAGAGATAGAGTCATGCCATTTTTTAGGAATGGGAAAGAAAAGATTCTTTACACATTTTCATGTATAAATAGATATTTCAGAAGATGTATCAAATGTGGCTTAAATACTTCCACTGTCAGCAATCTTCTATTGATATTTAAATGATTGGCAAACAAGAGATTATGCAAAGAAATTCAGAGTCATAAGGTAAAAGGTATAATAACTTTGAAGAATAAGAAAAATATAACATGGATATGGAGTTATATAAAGAGGATCACCTGCAGACGTTGTCTTTATATTCATCCACTCAACGCAATTAATTAGGTGACTAATCTTTGATCTCCTTATATGTAGAGTATGATTCAGTGGAACTTAAACTATATCAGAACCTTATTTTAATATACTGGCATGCAAGATATGTATGAATCTTATTGAGATAGCAAGTGGGATCACATATGTTCAGTCAAGCAAACTAACCACACTGGAAATTTTTCCACAATCTCAATTCTATAGTTAGGCTGAAGAATTGAGATTGTGGAAAAATTTTATACTTCACATATAATATAACATTTGTATTTAGGTAAGAAATTAATCCAATTGCAGAAAGAGGAGTTAAACAAGTTAACTTATAATCAAATAAGTCACTTTTTCAGGCTTCATTAATTTGTTCTTGAATTGGGAAAAGATGTTCATCAGGTTTTCTTGAGTCATAATTCTCTCTAATTATTTAGTGTATCAACTGTCTAAGACTTTTCATAAATGATATTATAGCTTTCTCCGCGTGGTACTTTCATTCTCCATATATAATCATGCAACAATTTATGTTTTCATAATAAAAGTTCTTGCATTTTCTAAGGTTGATTGTTGCCTTTTACTTCTATAAGAGCCATAAATAGTTTTTTCTCAATTTTTTTCTCACTTGCACAAAATGTAAATCTCTTGACATGGTTTATCCGTAAATGTGTTTAATCAACTTAATCTTAGCCATCAATCTATCTATAAGAGCATTCTTATGGTTACTTAAATAATATCTCTGGTTTGGTACTATCATGTTTAGGGTATGCATGAGATGATGACTATGTCTATCTTTTCAAATTTTGTACCGTAAGTGTCAGGTATAACAGTATAACATTTTTTCCCTCTTCTGCAGCTTTACGAAAATGCCTGTCAGAAACATGAAGTACAAAATTGGACTGAAAGATTGAGGCTTTGGCTAAAGGAATTGTCATTATTTCAGAAATCACTACTTTATAATGACCCTGCTTCAGATGAGCAAATAGGTGTGGACCAAGTACCAAATGCAGAACTTCCTATTTGGCTGGCTGCTCAAAGGGCAGTAGCTCGATATGAAGGGATTTTGTCACCAGTTGGTCCTCGTGGAAGGCTCTTGAGGAGATTGCTTTCTTGGATAGGACTTATTCCACCTATGCCAGAAACACCTTTTGAGGTTCACAATGATAATAACGCTCCTGAACCATACCTAAGGTTTGCCCCACAAATCATCTCTTTAATTACAGTCTGTTAGCTCGGCTTGATGCTGCTCTTATTATAAAAAGGAACAAATTGATATGGACCCCATATATGACTGTTCTAGGACCCCTGAAACTCACTCTCAAGTCTCAACAAGTCTTAAATGAACAATGAACAATCAAGATAAGCTGCCACAAAGGAAAGGACCTGTGATTAACCGGGTATGATTTGTTGGTTTGGAGTTTAAATTTCACAAGCCTGAAGTTCTCAGTTTGAAACCTGCAACATCCAAAAAAAAACCCGGGTATTCTCATGAGAACATCAAGTAACAAGTTAAAAAGTTGTAAAAATTCATTCAGCTCTCCAATTTTTTTAGTGCATTGGTTTCCACTATATTCAGGCAAAAGTAGAATTGTCTTGAACCTAAGGGGTTTGGTTTAAGTGTTTATTTTCTGAAAATAATTTTTGTTTTTAAATTTTCAAGATTTAGAAAACATGTATTGAGAAGAAAGTACTTTGAGGTATCACTGTGTTTTCACTTCTTCAGAAAATGTTGAAAACATTGATGTGTTGTTTTCAGTTTTGGGCATGCTTTTGAAAATATTTTCAGAGAAAATATTTTTTAAATTTTAAACAAATGTATTTTCACTCTTATTTTTTCTTTTATTTGAAAATGAAAACAGAAAACACTCAAACTAAACGTCAATCAAATCCTAACATCAAATTTGGGTGTCATTATTACAAAATAAAAGAGGAAAAGATAGTGTATATCCCTAATATCCTTAATTAATACTCCATTCGGACCAAAACATAAGCAAAATTAACTAACTTTATGTTAATTATGTCTTTTAATTCTTGTAATCGTATTTAAAAAGTAATCTTTCCCCCTAAAGTATCCTTTATTGAAACTTGATATCAAGTATAAAAAGGAGTCATTGAAAGGTATTTTTAGAATGATATCATTAAAAAGGGTATAGTTAAAATTTTCTTATATTTGAGTTCATTTTTTTTCTTATATTTAAGTATAGAAGGAGTAGTTTTTAATTAATGTTATGAATATGAGAAAGATACTGTGACATTATTAAAAAATTAACGGGAAACCAAGCAACAAAAATAAATAATTGATCATTGACTCCATAAAATACGGAAAAGAAAATTCAAACTTGACTGTGTAATTCCCTCAATGGGCCACAGACAACAGCACATGACAACATGACAAATACTTGGACAATTTTTTGTCTTGTGTATTATTTGATTATCAATGAACCATACAACTATACAAGCATAAGAATAATAGAATTTAAATTATTAGTATATTTGATGAGGATTCAAAATACATAATACATACAAGCAAACTCATCAGTATATTCGAAATACATGATATAATAAGGTTGTTGCGACTAGTAGATAATGTTGTAAATTCAAAATACATGACATGATAAGATTGTTGTAGCTAGTAGATAATGTGAATTCGAAATACATGACATGATGATGAGTTGTTGTAACTAGTAGATAATGTGAATTTGAAATACATGATATGACACGGTTGTTGCTGCCAATAGATAATGAGCAAGAAATAAGAGAGAGATGGAAATATGCATGTCTTTTGAATACTTTGTACTTGAGACAAAAAGTTGTTTCATGATTTTCTAAGTAACAAGAAGTTGAGTGTCTTCATCTGATTAATTTATGTTGTTACATAAACTTGTTTAAAATCAAACGTAGAATAAAAATATTTTAACAAATCAAACGGACCCTAAGTGTGTTCCTTGCACTTCTTCAAGTTAGTCCTTATGATTGGACCAATGAAAATTTGAACAGAATCTGTAAGTTTCTTTCCTTATATGCTATCCATTCTCTCATCACGAATGATCTTAACTTTCCTTGGAGTCAGCTTTGAACTGATATTGTTGATTGCACTCATGCACCGTGATACGTATTGTATCTTCTGAGAAAGCTGTAAAAATGACAGAACAGGATAAAAGAGGTAAAATGCACAGATAATGAGAGCAGATTGCTCCCCTAAGTCAGAGAAGGTTCTCTACACTCCCAATTTCATTCCAAACTTTTCATAAAAACCTATCATGATTATCCCTTCCCTATATAACAGAAATTCCCCTCAGCCCTCCCTCTCCTCTAACTAACTCAAACCTATTTCACGAGGCCTCTAATTATGAATAGACCCTATTGCCCTCTTGGACCTACGTGTGTACATTTTAAAAGGTTTCTCACTATTGGGTTGGTTGGGCTAGTTCCCATCACACCGATTGTGGCATAGCAAAATCTGATCAACAAGGACACAGCGCAAAATAGACAAAAATAATTTATACACCAAAAATTAAATAAATAATGGAAGTATTATCTATATTACCTTTTCATATCATAGATACTTCTAGGTTTTTCTGAAGAGTGCTTTCTCATCCATCAAGTGTAAAGAACCTCTTGAAAGTATCAAACAAATCTCCCAAATATTCTAATTTAATGCTATATTTTGTCAAAAAAGTTGTTGTAGTGTCAAGTTTCTGTCTAATCCATTTTGGAGACAGACATGGCTCCTTTCTTGAAGGTTTGTTGCTTTATAGCTTGCAGTTAAGCTGAAACAATATCTTAACATAAATCACTCTGACATCATCATCATCATCACACCGCGATAGTAAAATCTTGTCACACCACAATAATAAAAACCAAAAACTTGGGTCCGTGCCAATTGAGCTACCTGCTAGTTGACATTGTTTATTTTAAATATCCTATGTTTAGTTTGCTAGTTTTATTTTAGGATAATTTGGTTTAAGCATCATTGTTTGACATGACCAATCAATAGAATTCCCCTTCCAGGCCTACTTTTTTATCAAGGATATCACTAAGTGATATATGGAGACCTGCATCAAGGAAATACTGCAGAAATGATACTTGGAAAATGTTGAAAACTTCCATTTCCATACTTTTCTCACAGTCAGTCCTGCAGGTATTCCTCGTTACCTACAATTCTGTGTAGAGCTACACAAATATGTATTTAGAGAGCCATTCTGACTCGACCTACTATTTGTAGATATGCCATACATCTTTGACCTTCTCGTTTTCATGATTTCTTTCTTTTTGCATCATTTTTCTCTAAAGGTTGAGATAGATTATACATCTATAAGTAGTTACAAATATAGTAGTGAGATTTTCCTAATGAACATGTTTTCTCTTAGTCTTGTATTGAGTTTTTTTTTTTTTTTTGTGAATAGAGTTTATGTTCCTAGTTGTAAGAGTTAATAAAGTTCTTTACTGGCAATGATTTACAAATATAATTATGCTGGAAAAATTGATCCAAATTTGTTCTCAAAATAGGAGCCAGCATTTGAAGAATTAATTCTACTGTATACCAAGGAAGTTGAGGAAACAAATGCTAAAGATAAAGCAGAGGTTCCATCATTGCAATTAAAGATCTATGAGAGAATTCCTATTCCAGATTTACCGGTAATAATTTTGCCTATGCAGGGACTGTCAGATCTCAGATGAGAAGACTCTTCTTAATGACTTGATGTTGTTCCTGTTGTAGCTTTCTATTTTTATACGTATATTTCTTCAGATGACACTCAATTTTTTTCAGGTAATTTTCCCTCACAAAAAGCTATCATTCCGCATCATAGACACAGTAAGAAATCTGCTAATATTCTTGCCCTTTGTTTTAGAATTAGTTTTAAACTCATTTAAAGTTACATGCTATGTGTGTTAAGTATTTTTATATTTTTATTCTGTATATGATAAATTGTGATGTAATTTGAGCTTCCTCCCTTTATTAATAATTTTTCTCAGACCACACATTTCTTTTTTAATCAGCGGTGTCTGGATAATCCAGTTTTTTTTATCTAATAAAGAGGATATGTTTGGTGAAACTTTCATGATGGTGTTAGTGTTCATACTTCCTTAATGTATCTTTGGTCGAGACTATACACCAAATAGGTAAATGATAGGAAGATAAATTTACAGCTACTGACTATACTAAAATGACTACCATTAGAGAGCTACTAAGAAGATAAAAATTACTGCTATTCAAGATATTTCTTATCATTGATGACTTTACACCGTGGAAAGCCCTACATTAAATAACTATCCCAATGAATGGCAACCCTACAAGTGTCAACATCTGGCTTTAGGATTTTAAATTAAAAATAACATTTAAACAATAATATTCTAAGATCCGAAGTCCATTCTATAAGTCAACATCTGGCTTTAGGAAATTAAAAAAATTAAAAAAAAACATTTAAACAATAATATTCTAAGATCCTAAATCCATTCTACAAAACCCTACAAGTGTCAACATCTGGCTTTCATTCCTCACTTTAATAAATTTAATAATAATATAATGGTGAGATAATGTTATGATATTGTAAAGGTATCTTTACCTTCATTTGTTTATCCTTGTAACTGTTAACTGTAAACTTACAGGTGCGCTTGGATGTTGCCACAATTTTAGGACTTCTGGCATACTTCATAAACTACAAATTTGAGAATGTCTTATCTTCCCCGTATGTACAACTCAGTTTCATACTTTCATATATGATAAATTGATAATATTCCTAAATTATATTGCAGCATCTCTATAGATGAGTTTTTTTATCTGATTCATATGATAGTATGAAAAAAGATATTTCATATGATAATATTCCTTTTCCTAAAAGATATTCCTAAAAGATGAGTTTTAATTATGGTTATAAGTTCTTCATAATTAGGCTTAACTATCTCTTATTATGAAAAATGGAAATTATAAATTTAGGTCATATAACCATACATGAATGGTTAAGATTAAAAAACAGTTAGTGGTCACATGACCACTTAAAATGTCATGTGCATTTTCTTTTAATCTTGATTATTCAAGTATGATCTAATGGTCTGTATTTGTAATTCTCATTTCTCACAATAAGATTTCTCATTTGATACTCTCCATATATATGATGAACATTTTTCTTGATGGTCTAGAAAGAAACTCCCCATTTCTACCTTCCACCATTAACTTTCCCAGCTTAGAAGTTTCATCATTTGACAAACTGTTGTAGGGCTTGTAATCAATATTTACTTCGATTTTGTCAGATCAGCAATATTACTTGATGTAGTTGCTGTAAGTGCCCTAATAATATATGGGAGTCGTGTGGTTCTAGGCTACAAACAGACATGGGATAGGTATCAGGTAATTATCATCATCTTTTCTTGTCCTGTCATGTCAGAGATTATTATGGAAGAAGATTATGAAAGCATAGTTCTTTCTTCCGCATTCTGTGGAAAGGAAAATCTCTAAACTGTCAAGAATGTTATATTGCAGTTGTTAGTCAACAAGACACTTTATGAAAAAACATTGGCAAGTGGCTTTGGCTCAGTGCATTTTCTTCTAGATGCTTCTGAACAGCAGCAAGTGAGAAACTTCCCTTGTTATGCTTTCTGTGCATTCTGTGGATAACTTTACTCTGATGTTGTGGGGGCAAAAGCAACCAATGCCGAATCAATCATTTCATTAAGTGCAGTAGTGCTCAATTTTTTTTTTGTTGGGTTTTATAAAATTATTTGAAGGTTTTAAATATTTTTGTTTGATGATTTTAAGTTGTAATCTATTTCTAAAATCTAAACTATTGAATCATGTAAATATTCTTGTATCGATTGGTCATCATGTAAATGTATCTTGCATCTATTGGCCTGGAAAAACATTTAAGAATCATGTACCAAATTGTGGTTGGATGGTGATTTTGTCAAACTGAAAATCAGATCACGAAATAATTCCTTAGTAGAATTGATTCAATTTTTTGTGAATATAAACAATTATGAATTGATTTGTGTGGTTTATGTTATGAAACAAATGCCTGAACAGTAGCTCCAGTAGGTAGATAAGGTTATTTACACTATTTACCTTGTAAAATGGGAGACTGCTCTGCCAAAATAAGGTTTCTTCTTTCCAATCTCGTCGGTATGTATTCTGATCTTAACTGATTTCCGTCTCCCTAAACTTTACATATGCAGTACAAGGAAGCTATTTTGGCTTATGCCATCCTGCTCAAAGCAGAGAAGAGTCAGGTTTGTACAGTTGTCTGCAAATCCATCTTATGATATAGCATTCTAAGTGAAACATAGATCATATGTGTAACATTCTTGACTGCAGGTTATTTCTCGGCAAAGTGTTGGAGAGAAGTGTGAGAGATTCATGTATGAAGTGTTTAAAGTAAAGGTGACATTATTAACTTTTTTTTAGGGGGGGTGTCTCCTCTCTGAAGTTAATACTTTAGTCTGTTACGTGGCAGTGCTGCCTGCTAACCATAATCATTACATAATTTGCATTCTTTGACAATTTGAAATTAGCAGGTTGAAATGCCAATTGACAAGGCACTCAATACATTATTAAGGCTGGGCTTAGCAACTGAATCTAGTATTGATGGAAGGCGGGGATTGCTGGCTATGCCTTGTCCGAAGGCTTATGAGGCCCTTAAAGAACGATGGAATAGTTTGCTCAGTTAAAACGTGCGATGTGCACGTTCCATTGAGTACCGGAAACGACCTTCCCTGTTTAATAATAAAAGGCATTGTATATAGTAAGTATATAAACCCAACATGGCATCCGGTAATAGTTCTGTAGATAGATGAGACTAGGCATTATTCATGCTGCACTTTATTTTATTTTATTTATAAATCAGTGTATTTTGTTCGATCTTTTTTCATCGATTCCATAGATTAGCACAAACCTTGTAATGCAGCAGCCTAGGAAATGACTATATTGCCTCAATGCAATAGAGAATCAAAGCACAAAATAAATAATTTACGTATTACATTCTGGATGGAAATGAAAATGAATAGAAAGAAAAGAGAAAATTAATGAATTTTTTTAATTGTTTGGATTAAGAGAAATTAATTTTCTCTCTCTCTACTTATTGAAATTGATGGAGAAGTAAGAAGAAAGATAATAAATTCGATATAGGATTACCATTTTATCCCTTATCCCAATGAAAAAAATTCTAGAAATGGGGGTATAGTAGTATTATTGAGCATTTGAGCTTGAGCTTGTTGGCGACAAGGAGGGGGTGTTGTTAGGTGCACCAGTATTATTGTTTGTATACCCAACAATTTTATTTAATTTTGAAGTTGTCCATGTGCTTTCTTCATTTTTAAGTTGGATTTTTCAGTTATGCTTTGTTCTTCATTTTTTTCATTTCCTCTTGGTTTTTCATTGTTGTGAGAGGTGTCGCTTCGGTCAAGGTGAAATTGTTAAGGAGGTTCGTCGGTGGTGATTGTTACGGTGGTTAGTTTGGTTGTTAACGAAGATACGTCGGAGGTACGCCGTTAAATTTTTTTGTTTGCGTAACATATGGATTTAGTAATCCATAAGTTTTAATATAACTTACGGATTACATAATTCATATGATTTATATGGATTATGTAATCCGTATGATTTATACGGATTACTTAATCCGTATGATTTATACGAATTTTTATTTATTTTTTAAATAAAAAGAAATATTAAATTTTTAAATTTTTTTAAATTATAAATATGTTAGTATGATTGTTAAAAACATTAATTTAATGTGTAAAGAAAAATTATTTGTTTATATTTTTATTTGAAATATAATTCGTATTATTGTTTTAAATGTTTTTAAAGAAGTGTAGATTGTTAATTAATTTGTAATTACTTTTTTTATATTATGAAAATGGTATGATTTGTAAGATAATTTATAGTTGTAATATATGGATAATTTAATTGAGTTTTTGTGGTCTAAAATTGATTGTTCTGTGTGGTAGGTATTTGATGAATTAAAATTAAGTTAAATAAAATAATTTATTTGACTACATATGATGCGGTTATAATTTTTTTATGTATTATATGGTTATGAATTGTAGGTATAAAAAGTTGATGTTATTGGTTTTGAATATATAAGGTTATCAATTTTAATGTTTATAAAATGGTATGCAGTAAAAAATTACGTAGGATTTTGTGTGATAGTATATGTATGGTGTGGTTAGAGGTTGTTTGTTTGTGATGTTGAAAATTTTGAATGTCTTGTTAAGATGGACGAAAATCAATGGATGTATGACAATATAATGTCCAAAGAAGTAAACAGATATGAAAATGTTTATATTTTTTTTATTAAGGTTGATGAATTCATGGATTTTAATTATTGTATTTGTTTATTGTTTTTTGTGTATTTGAAATATATGGTTGAATCTGCTCATTGAACTTTAAAAAGACTATTACAAAATAGCCTTTAAGACCTATGTAGTGTTTGGGATGCCATGAACAACATGATCACGCTGCAACACATTGACCTTTGAGACAAGTACACATATGGTTGGACATGTTTTTAAAGTTACCTTATACAAAAGGCTACTTTGCATGATATCAAGGTATGCTTTAAATCAGATTGTTGCTGAGTATGAGCATGTACATTATCCTGACAAAAATCCTTCTCGTTGTGGATTTGTTATGAGAACTACTCACGGTCTTCCATGTGCATGTGAGCTATCCAAATATGTTCTTGGTATCATCCCACTTGAGACAATCCATATGTTTCGGTAGACGTTAAGTTTTTCAGACCGAGCCCCAAATGACCATAACCGAAGAGATGGAAACCATGTCCAAGCGTTTTGAGAGCTTGATGTTTGTGGCAAAGCAATTCTAAAGAGTAAACTCTGGGAAATTATCTACCCTGATCTAAATTCTATGGGTCCTCCTCCAGAAAAGGTCAACACCAAAGGTGTATAGAAGAAACCGATGACCAAACACCAAAGATTAACAAAGCGTGATCTGTCTTACTGGAAGTACGTTGATGTTTTACATTGTGTGCAAAATAGTAATTCTTCAGTCAAACGTAGTGCATCATCTTCTGACCAGGGCATTCCAAGAAGGACTATGCAGATGTTGGATCAATTTCATCTGTTCTTTCACGATTCCATTGAAAACATTGTTAATGTAAAAGCTGACGGTAACTGTGGATATCGTGCAATTGCTACGTTATTAGGTATGGGTGAAGATTCATGGTCGTTGGTGCGCAATCATTTGAGGAATTAAAGATTTGAGGAATATCAACCTCTTTGGTAGCATTGACAGATTTGAGGAATTAAAGAGATCCCTAGTTGATGAATTATTCATGGTATGTAATTTATGTTTTGTTTTTTTTTTAAAATTTAGTTTAAATAAATGTAATCCGTATAACTGGTTCATGCAGGTTACTATGGATAAGTGGATGGATATAACCGACATGAGATATGTCATTGCATCAAAGTATAATGTTATCCTTGTATCGTTGTCTCTGCAACAAAGCATGACATTTTTTCCGCTTAGAAGTTGTCAGACCCTAATTTCATCCGAGACTATCATTCACTAATGTTTTGATTCTTGCTAGCCGAACTGCGTTGTTCAACCCCAGTTACCGCACAAGATGAAAAATCGTTCAATGTTTTGATCAAGAATGCGAAAGATACCAAAAAGTGGGGGCAAAAGGGTTTTTTCTTTAAGTTTCCTGGACCCTAGCTTGCCCAGGCTAGCCTTTGGCTCGCGGCCACTAAATGACTTCAGGGTGAAGGAACCAGCTTGCCTGGGCGAGCTGATGACTTTAGGACTAAGCCTTAGCTCGCTTGGGCGAGCTGCCATTGTCCCAAGTGCACATTTTTTCTATAAATAAGCGTGAAAGAGAGGTTGAGAGGGTTTTTCCAACATTGAGTAGTGAAGGAAATTGAGAGAAATAAGAGAGAAGAAGAAGAAAGAAGAGGAAACGAAGCTGAGGCGCTACCTATAGCAAACACCTACAAAGCAATCTACATCGTTCCTTGTTCGTTGTTCTTCGTGTGACCATTGATTAGATTTGCTTTTAAGATTTGAATGTGATTTATGCATTCTTGGGGGTCCCCTTTGTTGTTTTGTGCATATTCATTTCTCCATTTATCATCAGTAAATCTCTTTTTTTTCCGTAAAGTTTAACCTTAACCGATCATTAGCACCGTAAAGTTGTCTCTTAAAGACATTGAAAGTTAATAAAACCAAAAAAATAAAACAACCGCATAACTGATTTTCTCTCCATCAAATTCACTTGAGATCGTTTAAGGTCCAACGCCTTAACGACCCCCTTTTGTTCTTATTAATTAAAAATGAACCTTTCAAAGGCATAAAAACAATTTAACACACAAACTTTCTCACTTTAAAGAACTATGTAGTTCTGAATTTCTCATTGCACTCGAGGATACGTACGAGCAAGGGCATCCCCCTTGTCGATCTCGAAAAATAAAAAGATATAAAAAAGGGAAAAGTAAGTAATTTTTGTAGTCCTGTTGCACACTTGATTAAAGACTGTCATCTCTTGTTAGGGGCTTGTGAGGTGCTAATACCTTCCATATGCGTAAACAACTCCCGAACACTTATTTTCAAAATTCGCAAATCCCTTTTTGGTTTTTCTAGCGTTTTTCTCGAATCCACGCGTTTTCTTCATGAGAAGACACACCCATTTTTCTTTTCGCCTCGCCCTCCTGTTGAAGAATAGATTGCGACAGAAGTCTATCACCAATAGACTCATCGGTGCATCGTGTAATATGTATTGATCACGTATTTGGCAATCATTTTGTTCAGGTAAATTCATCGTGTTCATATTTTTCAATTAATGAAATTAATTGTTATCATAACTTGAAATTGTTTGTGCATGTGTAACAAGTTTATTTACGAGATCGTTTTCTCCTATCTCCTCTAGCTTTGTGATGGTCTAGGAATTGTCATCCTCAGGCAAAGTAGTGACCAACTCCATATATTATTATAATGCAACAATACTGAAATTTGATGATGTTCAAAAGAGACTATGTTGATTTAAGTGAACAATGAACATTTAGATATCGATGACATTTTAATGTACTACATTAATATGTAATTGTTTCACTAGAAATTAATGTAATTATGTATTATACCTTAAGTTAAAGTTAACAGTTTAAGGTTACTCCTTAACTTAGGGTTTAGTCTTACGTGCATTGTTAGAGTTAACTGTGACATGAAAACCAGGGTTTAATGTTACGCTTTAGGGTTAAATAATTTATGTTTGTCAATAGTAACATAAAAAATTCAAATAAAATTGTTAAAACAAAAATGTTGTCAAAGACAATAAAATGATACACATAGTCTAAAATTTTTCCTAAAAAGTTGTAAATGTCTTCATCGCGACCTCACATATACATTGTGATCTATAGTGACACCCCTAGCGATCCTTAGACAGTCTTACATGACACCGTGTGCTTCTGTGCCTTCAGTCACTATCCTTATGTTGAGCAATCGCTCCAACCTTTCTGCAATTGCTTGGCAAACCTTCTATGACATTGACAACAACGGATAAGGTATTTACCATATTGCATAATTAAATTAAATGAAATTAAAAATAACATGAATATATATGTTACCACTGCATGTCTAGGCTGCTCCACATCAGAAGGTGCAGGTGCAGGTGCTTCCTCCATAGTTATTGTCGCCACCGGGAACTCATGCATATCTGGGTGGATCCTCGGGCTGTGTCGACGTCATAAATGGATGCGAAATCATGTAGAACCAGCGGATGTAGTTCGGTGCACATTGTCCATGCACAACACAAATCTGGCCCACCGGTGCAAGGTACTTAGAGAAATGCATCCATTTGTCGTCAATATCTTCGAAGGATAACCTTAAACCCAAAGAATATGGAGGAATCGTTTGAACATACCCAAATTGTCACACCACCCTCTCTGGTTGGTGTATGACAACAACGAGACCCCATCAGATATGTCCAAAAAAACATGAAATGAGGTCAAACTCTCAAGCTGCACGGTGGTCATCGTAAGGCATCCAACAAACATCAGCAGTCGTCAGTCGATCTAGACGCTTCTGATATATCGATGTTGGTAATGCCTTCGTAGATGTTCAGTGGCAGGCACGTGGTGACCTTTCATCATAGTTTGAGTTCGTAAAAGCCTCAGCAATAGATGGAAAATGCTCATAAATCCAACACTACCTAAATTTGATCAGAACAAAAAAAAATCAAATGAACATATTAAAAAATATTAAAAACAATCAAATAACAACCATTGACAATTACCTATAATAGTGTGATATATCAAGCAAGTTGTATGCTGCCGTTATTACAAGTATCATTCAAATTATCGTACATATGCACTAGGGCGACAGCTCCCCAACACTAGGGCGACATCTCCCCATGCATAACTTCTACTTTGGCTGAGGTCTCGGAAGGCATCCAAGAACACCACATGCATGTGTGTTGCACTCTTGCTAGCAAAAAGAGTACAACCTAACAAATGCAGCAAATAAGCTTGAGCTACTACAGTCCAATGTCAGACCTCACATTTGCTATGATAAATCTCTCGTAGCCATGATAGGCGTACGTATGCCCCATGACACTATATTGTCTCAGCTCTAGCTTTATCTCCAGTGACTTCAAGTAACTCCATTAACATCAACACCGCTTCGTCTACATGAAAAGTGTCGAAGTCGTGGAATGCGCTTATGATGGACAGGTGAAGCAAAGAGGTCACATCATCGAGGGTGATGGTGACCTCTCCTACTAGAAGATGGAAATTGCTCGTTTCCTTATGCCATCTTTCCACAAAAGTCGATATAAGTCCCTGATCGCCAGTGTCCAATGAACATGCGATCAAATGACTTAATCATGTGGCAACGACTAACCCTTCAATCTCAAGAACAGACCTCTCGAATTTCTGAACCTTCCTTCCATGGGAGGATAGCTTCAATTCAGGTCGTTCCTAAAAAAATTTAAATAATTTTAACAATTTTAACAATAATAACAAATACTTATTGAAATATAATTTATTAAAAACTATAAATACCTCTCCATTCAAAACAATGACTACAACATGATCAGCATAGGCAGCCATGACTAATGTGTCATGCGGCCCGCCTGGAAAATCCTGGGCATCAACACCAGCTTCTTTAGCATGTTGGAAGACCTCTTCAGCTGCGTCATCCACGTGACGAGCATCCCCAACAACAGCGGCAGTTGCCCGTTGCATACTTGCGAATGTTGTGGGCCTTCACCGTTGGGGAACATCATCTGAATCACAATTATCTTTTCTCCCCAGAGCTCTTCATATAACTCTGTCTAAGGCACGACCTAAACCTCTAGTTCTAACCATAATCTGCCAATTTGCACATACATATATTCTTTTGTCAAAATTCAAATAATACTTAAATCAATTACAATACAATCATTCCTAAATAAAAAAAATAATTTTAGAGTTAAAAGAAAAAAAATCAATATATTTAGAATGAAAGAAATAACTATTTAAAATCATAATTCAAAATAAACTATTTTTTATTTATAAAATAAACAATAACTATTTGCAAACAAAAAAGAAAATAATATATTTATATTTCATAAAAAACCTATTTAAAAACAAAAATAAAATAATACTTTTTGTATAAAAAACTTTTATTATTAAAATAAATAAATAAATTCATTTCTTTAATAATTTAAAAAATAACATACAAATTACATAATCCGCATGTAGCATACGGAACCCAACCACCACCCAACAACCATTAACGAAGGAGAAGGAAGCTTACCTCAACGGCAGAAGTGACGCAACGTGATGGAGACATGCTTAATGTTGACAACGAAAGCAGCCAACGACAATGGCGCGGAGGAAACCAAGGAAGAGGAAGCAAGAAGCCAAAGGTGCAACGTGAAGAAGAGAAGTAGGGTTTTTAAAATTTAAGTGAATGACATTTTTGCCACTTCACTTAAATTGTTGGGGGCACCAGCAATAATGCTGGGTGCACCTAGCAACATCCCAAGGATGGAGGACAAGCACACTAAAGCCAGTATGGACAAGTCCGTCACTTGCTTCAATTGTGGGCTAATTCCAATTTTCAGTAATATGTTTTCTAAAGATAATTTGGAAAGGTATTTTTTTTATTTTACTAATACTTTTGATTTTTTTATCTTAATTTTTTGTTCACTTTATACTCTTATTTTTTTTAAAGTTTATTTTATCAAACTGATTCAAAAGGGTTATTTTATCCAATTAAAAATAATCCGTTAGTAATATAAATATATTGACAATTAAAAATTACCATAAATATAAGGTTCTGTTTGGGATGATTGTGAGTTTTTGATTTTCAGTTTTTAAATGTAATTTTCAAAATAAAATGTGTTTTTCAAAAGTGGAGTTGAATTAATTTTTAATTCGAAGACTTAAATATGTTTTTGATCCCTGATATATACTCGACTTTTGCGTTTGATTCCTGATAAATTTTTCCTTTGCACTTGCTCCTTAATATTTAAAATTTTTTGTTTTAGATCCCTGTCGTTAGTTAAGTGATGATGAATCTGTTAAATATTTGATAACGCGATTTGTAGTGGCTAAAAAATCGTCAGTATTTGTTTTAAAATCAAATTTAAAATAAATTTCTTTCTCTCTCCTATTCCCCCTTTCTTTTTTCACCCCTCCTTCACTCCCCAACCTGATTTAAAACGAATTTGTCTCCTCCACTCCTTCTCCGTAGTCTTCCTCTACTAGTTCTACGTTTTCTCATGAAGTAACTCCCTCTCAATCCCTTACCTAATCCCTTCAATTTCCTTTTTTTTTAAATTAATTACACATGCAAAATCCTAATTTCTTTAATCCTAACAAAACCCCCAAAATTCAAAGCAGTTGGAGATCTAGTGAGTTCGGGATTGTTGGGGGGAGGAGGAGATCCGACGGCGATGGATGTTACACCCATACCACAACATGCATATAAATGAAGGAAAAAAAACACATAAAATGCACAATCTAATTAAATCAATTTTATTCAATAAAATCATAAGTAAATTCACGTGGATAAAATGTTCACATTCGCATTAATAACCAAATTAAAAACTTATCAAATAAAGGTATGAAAACATCTCTTGCCCAAAACAAGGCCATCTAATTTTTTTACAAAAGAAAACAAGTTAAATAGCGGAATAACATAAAGCAACATGTTCAAAACATTATGCAAATAATATAGAAACTGATGTCTTAATGTCACATCCTATCAGCGCATCGTGTTCCAGCGTCCTCTAGCATGAGGTTCTCCATAGCCATCCACCTAACCATTTGCTCCCATGAACACAAAATTCGAGATCATCACATGATCCAAACACAAACAAAACACAAAGAGTAAGTTATCACATTCCTAACTAATAGAGAAAAACAGAACATAAATATACATATCATATAAATGAAATGTAACTTACTTAAACATAACTCACGTCATTCCACCACTTATCGCGTGACATCACATCTCAACACTACACGTCTCCCACATTTTCACATCATTCACGTACTCAAGTATCAAAACACAATATCACTCAACCAATCAATATCGATCAATATACAACTGTTATGTAACAAATATACTAAGACTTAATCCTATATGCAATGTGGTATCATGTCAGTGAAAAACCTCATTGGACGCCTAGGAGTACATTACAAGGCAGAGCACACATTGGTAAGTCAGGTCACTTTCACTAGGTAAAATTATAGGGAGACCAATTAGGGTCACATTGTTTTGCGAGAATATTCCAACCATGTGGGATCAGCATAGACTTCAATGAGCACTTAAACCGGGTGTATTTACCGCAAAGGCCCAGACTCTAAAGAGTCCGTTAGGGTCTCTCCCTTCTGATTCAGGTCCAACCCAAAAAATATTTTAGCACATAAACTCTATCTATAAATTGTACAAAACACATGACTCCTCAATTATTCTTAAAATAATTTTAACTTGTCGCGTCTCAAAGTGATTAAACTCGTTGGGTTCCCACAATGGATCTCATCACAATACTTGTCGCGCATTAACTCGTCGCCCTTAAAGGATCTTACAGTCATGTGATTGTACGATTTATAGCTCATAACTCAATGCACACAACATCTTTTATTTTTCTGTTTTGGTTAACTGACTTAGTGGTTAGTTATTATCATATTTTGGAGTATATGGGTCCTATGTATTAGGAATGCTTTTCAGTTCTGTAATTTGCCTATCTAAAGGCTCTCAGTACACAGAAAAAATGCACTTCTTATATTCTGCTCTTTATTCTTATACGTTAAATTGTCACTACCACTGTCACCACCATCATACTGTCATCACGACCATCAGACAACTATTATTATCACCATCACCACCACCGTCACCATCGTTGCCACCACTATCGTCACCACCACCACCATTATCGCCATTACTGCTACTCTCATTCCGCTACCTTTGTCACTACCATTATTTCATACTTAGAGCGAGATAAGATAAAATAATTGACTCTTTTTTTTTTTCAATTTGTAACATCTTTTTAAAAACTAAAAACAAAAAATAAACTGAAACTCATGACTCAAAACTAAAACTGTTTTTTATTTTTAAAAATTTTAAAACTAAAAACAAGAAAACACCCTCAACAAGCCTAAGCTTCTTAGTTTTCTCCCACTACTTCCTCCTCTCTCTTTCCCTTCTTTCGTCTCCATCTATGCCTACTTGAAGCTTTTATCTTTCTTTTCAAATTCCATCTTTTTGTCTCTTATCTTTTTTTCATTTTCCTATTTCTCCAAAGACATCACATTGACTTAGCTCTTCAGAAATTTTTGGTTTTTGTGCCATAAAGATATGAGTAAAAAATTTCTTCATTGGAGGAAACTAAGGGTTTGTCAAGCATTTGCTTGGCAAAATTAGTGAATGCATTACAGACACAAGAACAAAGGCAATTGATGAGAGAAGAATGGTCCATAGAATACGCTTTTCAAGTAAAGGCAGAAAACTCAAGAGGAGGTAAATATAGGAACAACTACAAGAACAAGGAGGACTCCTCTCCAGCTTGCTCTCATTGCAAAAAGACAAATCATTCTCAACAAAAGTGTCGGTGGAGGCCTGATGTTAAGTGTAAAAAATGTGGCAACCTTCAGCACATGGAGTTGGTTTGCAAGTCACCACCAAATGAAGTAAAAATTGTTACCAAGCAATATGAGGAGGACCTTTTGGTTATCGCATGTCTTACAACAAGCAACACCTCAACTAATTTTTGGTTGATTGATAGTGGTTGTACGAATCATAGGATCAATGATCAAGAGCTTTTCAAAAAACTAGATAGAACATTCATTTCCAAAGTAAAATTTGGAAATGGTGAATTTATTCTGGTTAATGGAAAATGAATTGTGGCTGTAGAAAGTGTATAGAAACTAGAAACTAGATAATGAAGGATTTACATTCTCTAAGATATTTAGATAATACAAAAATTGCAATGCCGACTCTACCTATGTTTGCACCCCACACATCCTTGAACAAAAATAAGTTATTGTTGAAGGTGTACATTATCTCTAGGCTCTATTGGTACTAGAGTTTAGTTGAGAATTGAGAGGGGCCTTGCATGCATGTTATATGAAACAGACAATTTGACATTACAGAATATGTTTAAGGTTTTCCTTCTGTGGGCGTTGATGGAGCTGATGAGCTTTCGGAATGTGCAAGCTGCAGGTCACTGATCACATCCTGCAACGTGATCTCGACAAGGTCATGGAATTGTATATATCATGAGAGCTAGCTAGAAAGAAATGAAGGTACGTACCTGTTGCATGGAAGCTTCACTGTGGCTGGGTGAAGGCGCAGTGCATCCTAAAATGATGGGCATGGTCATGGTCATGTTTTGTTCAGCAAAGTCTCTCAATTTATCTAGCTCTGGCAATACTAGTTTGGCAAGGTCTGGCCTATCTTTTCGCCTGAGTTCCGCACACTTGACTGCTATTTTTGCAAGGCACAAGGCTTGTTCAAGAGGCCAGTCAGTAACAGATGGGTCCAGCATTTCCACGAAGGTATCCTTCTCTATAGACTCTTCAGCATGGTGAGCCAATCCAATTGGAGCCCTTCCTGTCAATAATTGTAGAAATATGATCCCCAAAGAATAAACATCCGACTTCACACCAAGCATTCCTGTTTGCTGATACTCGGGATCAATATAACAAAATGTTCCAGCTGCTGATGTCATGCAGCATTGTGTTACATTTTCAGCTACAGCCGGGACAAGCCTTGCCAATCCAACATCACTTATCTTACTCACATAATTCTGGTCTAGCAAAATGTTCCCTGGTTTCAGATCACGGTGCACTAAAGGTTCAGGCTTGGCCTGATGCAGGAATAGTAAGCCCGTCCCTATCTCTGCAGCAATTCGGAACCTCAACTGCCAAGACAGAACACGCTTGTTCTTTTTTTTAAACAGACAATCTTCTAAGCTTCCATTAGCCATATATTCATAAATCAATATGCCATACTCCGGACATGCTCCTAGAAGAAGCACCATGTTTGGGTGTCTCATGCAGCTTAGTATGTCAATCTGCATATATATAGGATTACAAGTATTACTCTCACAACATATTTGGCTATTCCTTTCATTCCTGGCATTATTATTAATAACTACTCAGCTAGCAGACTAGAGAATAGACACAAGTCTTTTAATTATGCATTGCATGCTTTTAGGTTTACCCTTGAGATCCAAAATTTAATTTCCCTTCTATCTCTACTCATCACTACATGATCGAGGAGTGTCCATTTACATTATGGAAAAGGAAAAGAAGAGAGAGATGTAAGGGGAAGAGTTTGAGATAGAAAAAAAAATGATTTGTCCAACTATATGGATATTAGTATCACTCTTAACAGATTTTTCAAGGTCTCATTCATGTTTTGTGAATTAAACTAAATGCGATGGAAACATGTGATGCAGTAAAATACAAAATTGGTTTAGAATTACTCATGCCCACTGGTTGATCACCTCTTGCTGAAACTGTGACTTCCCTTGAGCAGCATCTGGACGTAGAACCTTGACAGCAACTGGAGTGTGATCAAGATAACATTTATAAACAGGGCCATAACCTCCTTCCCCAATTCTCTGGAGCTCAGAAAAGTAGTTTGTGGCTGCTTCAATCTCCTCTACACAATATCTCCTATATCTTACATCAGTTAGGGCTAGATTGTCCAATAGCTTCCTCTTTTCTTCTACTTCTTTAAGAGCTTTAACTTCAACACCCGCTCTTCTATGTGTTTCCACCTCTGCAATTTTCTTAGATGCTTCAGCAGTTTCCATGGCTACTCTACATCTTGCTTTCTCTTTCTCTGCAATTGCCATTGCAGCTTCCTGAGCCAATCGTGCCTCTTGTATTTTTTTTTCTTCCTCAAGTCTCAAGTGGGTCAACTCCATTAACTATAGCAAACAAAAGAGTAGTAGTACCAGTAGAAATGGCCACAATAGCACGTTTATAGAGAAAGGGACTATTTTATACACTTTTCAGAACTACCTTCTGTTGTGATGCAAGTGCTTGTCTGCATGCTGTACTGTACATTTTGATCGTTTGCTTTAACTGGAGCTTCAGCCTCCTCATATCAGCTTCTGCTGCTTCATCCTAAATTGTTTTAGCAAACCTTTAATGGTCACGTGTTTGAAGATATGCTCGAAAAACTAAAAGAAAGCAAATAGCATAACCTGCTAGCCATTGGATGGATGGCTACTCTAATTAATTCGGTAAGACAATAAGTTAATAACTGAAGTGGTGCATATAAAAAAATGAAAAAAAAGTGCTCACTCACCTCGCTCTGTAATGAATATGAAAATGATGTTGCACTGCTTTCATGTGAGAATGACGTATCTGGTGAATTGGGGTTGTTGAACTTGAGAGCCCCCAATCGGGTTGATCCGAAGCTACGATCTGAATTGGTAGAAACTCGAGAAGTTCGGCCTACGTCAATGTAGTCATAAACGGAGGATGAACGTCCACTGCTTGGCCTCTCGGAGCTTACAAATGATATGTCTGTATCTGATTCTGGGAAGTCCATGCATGACATTCCATCCATGCCTCTTCCTCTTACAAATGGAGACCTGTTTCAAGGAAACTATATTGTTATGTTATTCTGGGCTAGGGATGGGAAATTTAATTGCTTTGATATAAGACTTACTTAATAGATTCATCCAGCCAGCCGTGAGGTTTGATTGATGTCCTGTCTGCAGCATGTATACAATGTGATTAAAAAGTGCAATGCAACAGTTTAATACTATATATATATATGTGTGTGTGTGTGTGTGTGTGTGTGTGTGTGTGTGTGTGTGTGTGTGTGTGTGTATATCACAGAAACGAACCTCCCAAATTCATAGGTCTGGAGGATATCTCATGTTGATTTTTGCCCCGGTTATTTAGATCATGTATATGGCTCAGAAGTGGTGATGTATGTGAGGTTGGGCGAGTAGCCTTCCGAACTGAAGAGACTTTGCCCTTTGAAATGACAGACACGTTACAAAAGTCCGGTGCCCCCTTTGATATGCTACTTGATGCACTTGACTTAAATCTGCACAATATCATTTAATTATATGAAGTTCTATCTTTGAGCATAATATAATGCCTTCGTTGGCTTCTGTTGGCATCCACCAAAGGACTCTGTCCGCTAATATCAAAATTATTCTCCTTTTAAAAATAGTTATGAATCCAATCTTAATTAACTTGTTGGAGATACTGAATGTTACCGAATAAACCCATGCCTCGATGTTGCACCAACCACCAAGTTCTCAATAGCTGCATAAGAGACATACTCTGTTATTGCTTTCACAACATCAGTGTCTTCAAGTAGGACATCAAGGCATTGTATCTAACAAAATATTTAATAGCAGTAAGTAATGTGTGAACAAAAATCTTATACTTGTTATTCTACTAATTTGAGTAAAAAGATCGGGAGGGGGGAACTGTCAAACCTACCTCTTTGCGTCTACAATAGCAATGGAAAGTGAGAAATAGATCCTTGATATTGTTATCAAGTTGATAACTCTGCGATGATGCAGATGAACTGTTAATGTTACATATAATGGCCTCGTTACCCCCTGTAGCAATTGAAAAAAATTATAAGTGTTTTATGCTATGTAGTATGTAGTTACATTCCCCTAGTTTCTGTAAGAATCTTGTATTATGGAGGTCGAAATTTATTTTCTTAGTACCATTTTGTTTGGTTTAATTATATATATATATATAGCTTATAAAATTAAAATATTTACATAATGGATAAGCATTTACTAATTTATTTTTCTTAGATGTATTTGTGAATTATTACATTTTAATTTTACTGGAATTTTAAAATGTCAATCCAACGCCAGGACAATAATTAATTACTACTATTTGTTTGTAGGTTCAGGTTGTATTATTTCCTTGCTCGCACTAGCTAATTTGTTTTTGAACGACTTGTTTTTCTTGTTAGTCAAAGACTAGGAGTGTTTTTTAATTTATTGGATTAAAATCTTGCTTTTTAATAAGTAATTGTGGCTGGTCCAAGAAAATTTACATAAGAGATAATTGAATATATGCTTTTTGAACCACTTTAATTTTAAATTTTAATTACTAAAGAAGTAATTGTTGTGTCTCCTTAAAGCAAACTTATTGATAATAGATAATATAACATAATAAATTGAAATATAAAAAGATAAAAAGATTATTGAAATGAGATGAAATAAAAATGTCATACTATTATTTAGATATTTTATAATAGAATTAAACACAAATTTCATTTTATCATTATAAAAAGAAAAAAAAGACTAAATTATAATATTTTTAATTCTCATATTGTCCTTATTTTAGAGAATACTTACTTCTATTCATGTATTTTACTCAACGGTAATATATTAATTATATGACCTTTGTAAAAATATTCATGTTTATTTTTTACTCGCATAAGATAAATTTAGTTTTTTACACCTAATTTGATTCGTTAATTTATACACCTAAGAAAAAAATTAGTAATTATAATTATCATGTTAATATAAGCTATCAAAAAGATTAATTACTGTAAACTTCTAATTCCTATATTCGATTTTTATGAATAAAACAATTACGATAATAAAAATTAAAAGTCATATAGACACAGCTACGGAAGGCTAATAAAAATCAGTTATCCAAAAAATTAATAATATTATTATATGTATTGCCATTAGGTTTTTAATTTTAATTTAAGATTATGATTCACAATACATTTTTTTTTACTAATTAAAAAACTCATTTGACTAAGTAGTAAACAAGGTTTTTTTATAGTAATTTTTAAATGTTTTTTGAAATATTATTCCAATTAGCATTCTTTAAAACATTAATTTTTACTTTTTTATATTTTCTTTAAATTTTATTCTCAATATATTTATTTTATTTTTCTTAAATAAATTATAATTTTAATATTTTTATATTATTTTATACTATTCAGTTATTTCAACAGTTAATTTTATCAAATATTTTTAATTTAATAAAGTAATTTTTTAACTTTTATTTATTAACTAACTTTCCAATTTTCAGTTAAATTTTTAAGATATTAATCTTGATGTAAATTAATTAAATAGTCTTGAGTCACCCACTGAATTGAGGCCACGTCAGCTTGATCACCTCAGCTTCTCCGCAGTCTTCTGTAATTTTTCGGCAATGTCCCACCAATCGCCACCGCACCATTTCAGCAGTCCAAAACCATAGCTGTGAACTACGGCACCGCTGCCATGAAGTCCCCAAAGCTGCAGGCGTGTGTTCCATGGAATTTGGGATATGCAAAACCGTGATAATGTTTTTGTGTAGGCAAGGTCTCGTGAAGCTACGAATCAAAAAAATCAATCGAGTCATAATACACATCTGAATGATCGAAAAGTCCATCAAACGCAGCTTATTGAACTAGTCAAATGCGACATCACCAACTTTGGCGTCGACTAGTTTCTGGAAAGAAAAGCACGAGCTCATCGCTGAGCCTTCGTACCGCGAATAAGTTTGAGACCAAGGGTTAACAACGACTAATATTTTTTATTATTAGAAAATAGAAATGGAGTTACTGTTAACTAGTTCATAATCTCACGGTTTGTTTATTTTAATTGACATCCAACGGTTTAAACCCGAGAACCATAGTGGAATTTGCCTGAAGGTTCAATCACCATGAACATCGTTCTCGAATCAAAGGAAGCTTTCTTTGCTCCCTATTGCAGTACTGGGAACGACTTAATGAAATGAATTATGATATACTCTCTTTCATTATATTCCATTTTCGTTTTTATCCCATCTTACAACCAATTAAAACACAAATAAATAAATAGATAAATAGGAGAACTTACTAGACACAGGTGAGGATGTCCCGTGCAAAACGTGGATTAGAATAAGAGTCTGGCCTCTGGTAAGAAGACAATCAACAGCCCATTTCAGAGCGTATTGGCTTCCTTTATCCTTGTCTATAGCCACTGCCACTAGTCCATTTACTCCTCCTCCCTTTCTAATCCCTGATGCTTTAGGACTTGGAAGCCACATTTCTCTTCTTGTCACCTAACACAACTCTCATATCATCCCCAGATTACCCAAATTACTCTTCGATCTTGTGCATAATAATAAACAACATCCTATTAACCAGGTTTTTGTTGTACAAAATGGTTCTTAACCCAATGTCGAAAACGATATATAGAAAGCTATCCCTAATTTATGGGCAATCAATCAAAATTTCCTTTTCTTACCCTATCAGTTAGAGGGAAACGCGAAAAAAAAGCCTTAAAAAACAAGGCCCCAACAATAGAGCACTCGGACGGAACGGAACTATGTTAGTATTTGGGTTCTGTTCCCCTAACTATTTTTGCAATTTCATAAAAAAAAAACTTATATGTATGATATATTTATATTGAAGTAATTGCTTTTATTTAGTGAAATTTGGCTTTAGACTAATAGTATTTAGGTGTCCATTATTTTTTTTAAATACTTTTTTCAAATATCTTACACAATTTTTTTATATGTATGATATTTTTTTATGTAGTATAGCTGTCGTTTATTTTATTTTTAAATATTTTATTATCTTTTAAAATCTTTATTTTCTGAGTGCAGTTGTTGCGGAAATTAAATATTTTATTTGTTCTTCAAATCTCGATTGAAAAGGCAATTACAAACCATCCAAACATTTAATAAGATTGATTTAATAATGATCTTTTGGTGTTTATAACGCAGGTGAAATGAAAAAGTCTGGGACACAATCATAAAGCCTCCTTTAGCATAAATTAGTCTCGCCAGAGAAATCCCTTGAGACTGATAGCTAGCTCATGATAGAGACTCAAGAACAATACCATGCAAGACAAGCATCTATTATTATTATTATCATGGTTGTTGTTATTATTATTATTATTATTATTTCTCATAAAAGTACACATAACTATTATAATTAATGCTATTAATCAAACAGAAATTGAATGCATATCATTAACATCACTTATAACAAAAAATACAGATATATTTGAGCATAGTACTAAATTATACAAGGAAAGAATACATGTGCAAATAAGCATTGACTGAAGGAGCGACTATCTAGCTTTTGTCACTACAGCATCGTTGATCAAATTACAGATATATGAGCATTCCACCAAACTGCCCAAGGAAATAAATGCTAATCAGGGTTGTTTTACTCGAGTGCACTTTCTCTCTCATCTAAATACTCAATCTACACTAATTTGAAAAAATATTTTCAAACTACATCTCTTTTTTTGCTTTTTAGGGAGTCGGGTTCTCTCACCCCAACTTCCCTTCTTCATCTTTTTTTTTATATATAAGTTTAAATATTATTAAAATTAAATATTATATTATATAAAATTATTTTTAATTGATTTTAAAATTATTTATTTATTAAATTAATTTATGTCATATTATTTTATAATTTAATTTTGTTATTAAGAAAATGATATTATTAAATTTAAGTATTTTTGTTACATTATTTAAATTATTTAAGATATTGTTTGGGTGAATATATGTTTTAAAATCTGAATTTTGTATAATAATATATTTATTTTAGTAAATATTTATTTTGTATAATAATCTGAATTTTAAAATTTTTAATTTAATTATTTTACTAAATATAATTAGTTTGTTTATGTTATTAAATTTAATTAAAAATGATAAAACTAAAGCTTTTAACAATTTATTTATAGAAGAACATTATACTACGTTATCAATAAAATATTTAAACAATAACATTTGGATAAGGAAAAACTTAAAAAGAGGATATATTAGGACAATTGTTTCTGTTATGACCATATTGTCGGCAAAGTTCACATCTTTTCTACTTGCTTGTTCATTTTCGTCTTCGTTCATCTCAATAGGAATATGAGTTGAAACGGGACGACTCTTTGCAGTCCTCTTTCTCCTTGGATCATGACCCCACAAATCTCTTTCATATTCTTGCCACATTGATTCGTGTGGCAATAAACCAAAGAAGTTGTCGTAGATGTGCAAAATGTGTTGTAAAGTGAATAACATCGGCACATAGGTCATGTGATCAATGAGGTAATGATGGAAGCTTGCTTGTGGGGTTTCTATGGAGGCTGGATCTTTGAGCTTCAATGAGGTCATTTAATGGTGATTTTCCACCATGGAGATGCAGCGGAAGACAAAGGAGAAGAGGTGAGAGGAGGCGCCATCCACTAGGGAATAAGCCATGGAAGAAGGAGCTTCACCACCAAGATGAGCCTTGGATAAGAAGCTTGGAAGGATGCTTCAATGGAGGAAAAGAAAGAGGGAGAGAAAGAGAGAGGGGGGAGCATGGAATTGAAGGAAGAAAAAAGGGAGAGAAGTTGAACTTTGAGTTGTGTCTCACAAGACTCTCATTCATCAAAGTTACAACAAGTGTTACACATGCTTCTATTTATAGACTATGTAGCTTCCTTGAGAAGCTTTCTTAAGAAAACTTCCTTGAGAAGCTTCTTTGAGAAAACTTCCTTGAGAAACTAGAGCTTAGCTATACACACCCATCTAAAAACTAGGCTCACCTCTTTGAGAAGCTTCCTTGAGAAGCTAAAGCTTAGCTACACACACCCATCTAAAAACTAAGATCACCTCCTTGACAAAATACATGAAAATACAAAAAAAAAAGTCCCTACTACAAAGACTACTCAAAATGCCCTGAAATACAAGGCTAAAACCCTATACTACTAGAATGGTCAAAATACAAGGCCCAAAAAGGAAAAACCTATTCTAATATTTACAAAGATAAGCGGGCTTATACTTAGCCCATGGGCTCGAAATCTACCCTAAGGCTCATGAGAACCCTAGGGCCTTCCCTTGGATCTCTAGCCTAATCTACTTGGAGTCTTCTATCCAATGCCCTTGCGGGGTAGGATTGCATCACATAACTTGTAAATATTCAATCAATCTATTATGTTATAAAATTTGATTGAAAGAAAATTTTAACGAATAAATAAAATAGATTCTCACCAGCCAAAATGAATGGTTTCTTTAAATATTTATAGTTTGAGTTACCGCGAAGAAATTTTTGTGCAATGTGGCATAGGCAAAAGAAATGAGATGTGTTCTGGACCCATAAGTTACTTGGGTTGTTGTAGGCACTTATAATTGAGGGGTGACATTCTGAAATGAGAGAAATGTTAATTTGCAGAGTAACATGTCTTCTCAAATTCTTTAGAAAAAAACCCCAAGCTGAAGTTGTCTCCCCTTCTACAATGGCGTAGGCAATTGGGAAGATATGGTTAGTTCCATCTTGTGCGGTAGCTATCAACAGTGTGCCAGTATACTTCCCGTAAAGCCATGTACCATCTACTTGTACTATGGGTTTGCAATATGCAAAACCATTAATGTATGGACCAAATGACCAAAAGACACGTTTAAACAATCTTTTGCCCGGTACTATTTCTCCCCATCATACAAGGATTCTGTTTGAGCAGTGACCACTGTCCCGGGAACACAAGATTGCAAAGCTCCAAAAAGTTTTGGCAGTTTGGCGTATGATTCTTCCCAGTTTCCATGAATCATCTCCAACGCTCTTTGCTTTGCTGACCATGTCTTCTTGTAGGATGGGATATAATTCATGAACATTTTGATCTCTGCAATCAACGTCTTGATGGAGACGGTTGAGTTTGTTTTGACAATTGGTTGGATGATCTGTGCTATGACGTGTTTGTCGAGTTGGCGATGATTTTGTTTGAGCATCGTCACGAGATAAGTGTGATGACCTCTGATACTCTTGATAATCCATTTGTTATGCCTCTTTGAATTGCATGCGCCTAAGCTCCATGTATAACCATTTTCATGTAACTTACAAATGAAGTTTAGCCTTCTCTGGTCAGAGTAAATTGTTCTGCAATCAAAATGATTTCTGATGTTGTATTCTTTGATTGCTCTAATACATTGTGCTTTGTCATCGAAGGTCATGCCAACCTCGAGTATACCGATTGGTGGTTGTACATTGTGTTGTTGATGAACAAAATGATGTCGATCAATGTAGTGTGGTAGGTGGTCAAAGTTCAAGTCTACTAGAGACTTAGGTTGGTGATATTGAAACGGAGGTGACGGAGGTTTCATTGGTCTGCCAACACCCTCATCATTGGTTTGGTCATCACTTTGGTCATCGCTTTGGTGATTGATGTGATCAAAGAACTATTGATCCTCATCCTCACTAGAATCATCCATGTTTTCATTATGAAATCGTATAATGGGATCTTCGTTAGCAATGGGATGTTCATCTTGGTTTGATGTTTGTGTTTGTGGTAGTTGTGAAGGTGACGTAAAGAGGGATGAAAGATGGTTTTGTTGGTCAAAGGAGGTTTGTTGGGCATGAAAAAAATAATCATTTTCTGATAATAATTGTGTGTATGAAGTATACATGTCAAAGGGGTCTTGTGATTCAAGGTTGTTGTATGAAGATACTGGATTATTGAGGTCTATGTTGTTGTACGATAACTGTTGTGGAGGTGGTAGTTGTAATGGTGGACATGAGGGTTGTGGAGATGATGGTTGTGGTTGAGGAATAAGATCAGTAACAACATAGAATTCAGTAGAATTCAATTGTGGATTCTGGACAATTGTTTCCATTGCGCCTCTGAGATCATCATTGTCGAATAGTTGTGCTGAAATAAAACGTGTCTGACCCAGATGAAATGAAATAGGGACATGAAATAACAATTGAGCAACTTGTTCAGTTGCTTGAGCAGGGAGACGATTGTTAATTTTTTGAATGAATTGTGTAAACGTAATAGAACGACTACCGTAAAAAAATATTGGGTTCGCAGACGTGTACATAGATCCGTGAAGTGGATCGTCTACAATGTGAGTGGAGCTATGGTGGTGCTTATGGGATATGAGTGGAAATAGTGTGAGACTTACAAATCGAGTTTTGTTTTGTGAGAAAGTTATTGTGTGTGATATGTTGTTGTCAATTGGTGATATTATTATATATAGGCTGAGAAAGTTTACTACAAGAGTTAGATTGGAAGGTTAGGTGGGAGAGTTAGTTACGAGGGTTAGATGGGAGGGTTAGGTGAGAGTGTTAGATTGGAAGGTTAGGTGGGAGAATTAGATTGGAAGGTTAGGTGGGAGAGTTAGTTACGAGGGTTAGATGGGAATGTTAGGTGGGAGTGTTAGATTGGAAGGTTAGGTAAGAGAGTTAGATCAAAAGGTTAGGTAGGAGGGTTAGGCAGCAAAGTTAGTTACGACAGTTAGGTGGGAGGGTTAGGTAGAACATTAAGTGCATGTGAGTAAATTAGTGTACACATGTGAGTGAACAGTGTGCAACCCCATACATTAATATACATGACAGACTGTTCATTTAATCATGATTATTGACCGCAGTGTTCCGCATCGCATGCCAATGTCACATGGATTGTTCAGAAACATGTTAATGGGATAAACATACACATGTGAGTGAATAGTGTGCAACACCACACTTTAATGGGGTGTCAGTGCATGCGAGGGTTAGGTCTGACATTGCTCCGAATCTCAAAAATCATGCATATGTAGACTATTACTACTGAAGTAAATTGAAAATAACAACTTCAAAGCATGCAACAACTACAACTAGATAATAAAGACGGAGAAAAACTTCAACGCAATACAACAACAAAATATGTTAAATTATTCATTCTAATTTCAGGGTATTCTCCAGCTTCTGCTCCATGTCGGCCCAACTTAGGTCATTAACTTGAGTAGGTGATAATGAATTATGAACATCAAGCCTCATTGAAGAGGAAAATATGTTTTATTCCGAGACCTCCCATGTTTTTAGACTAACAAATGTTGTCCCAACTTTCCCAACACACTTTTTTTATTCTCCTCACAACCCAACAAGAAGTTTCTTTGGATATCGATGATAGCCTTACCCACACTCATAGGAACCTTAAAGAAAGAAAGAAAAAACAAAGGTAAAGAGGATAAAATCGAGTTTATAAGACACACTCTACCCATTAAAGATAAAGTTTTATGTTTTCACCCTAACAATATTTTTGAAAACTTTTGGAACACCGATTGCCAAGTTTCAACTAGCCTAGGGTTTGCCCCAATGGGTATGCGCTAGTCGTCATTTACGACTAACTTTTGTATATAAAAGTGTTATAAAATATTTGTCTTTTCCCCAATTTATGGTTCTTTTTGTAGGTTTGTACATATTTCTAGGTTTAGTTTAGTTTTGTTCAATAAAAATGCCCAGCATTGCGAATTTAATGTGTTTCAACTTCAATTTCAAGTAAAAAGGATGAAATTTGTGAAGGCTAGCAGTTGGTGTCTCGATAAGCGAGGCTTGTGCGCTTAGCGAGAATCATGCGCTAAGCGAGACACTCAGCCCGCTTAGCAAGTTGGTAGAATATGAGAAGCATCTGTGCGCTCAGTGCATCATCAGCTCGCTCAACGAGACATTTGTCTCTTCCTGCGCTAAGCGCGCCCAGCTCGCTCAGCGAACATTCACTTACTCACGCTAAGCGTGAAAATGGCGCTAAGCACACCTTCGAGGTCAGAAAGCCCTTTTTAAGCTTGAAATGAAGAGAAAAGAGGGAGCTTGGCAGAGAATAGAGAAAAATAGTGAATAGAGACACAGAACAAAGCAAGGAAGCAAAAATCTTAGCTTTTAGGTAGATTCTAGGTTTTTGAGTGATTTTTCGGTCCTTAGAGGTGGAGGAGACATCCTCTCCACTATGTATCTGTGAATTTCTCTCAAACCCCTTCTCCTGCTTGTAAAAGGTGATTCCTTGTGATGGAAGGCTAAACCCATTGTTGGGAAATTCTGCCGAGTACTTGATGTAAACTCTTATCATATCTATTTAAAGTTCTTTTTATGTGTTCATTGTTTCTATCTGTGCTTTATTATCGCATGCTTGTGACTTGATCACCCATTTGTATGTGTTGTTAGGAGCTTTAGCATTGGAAAATGTATTGTATCCTTAGAACTGAATAGGATAAGGTTAAGTTATCGTATGTCTGGACACTGAGTGCGGTAATTTAGTTTTTATTATGCTGTAGTCGTAATGCATTTTGGTTAGGCTAAGTTCAACAAGAGACATATGAGAACGAAGCTTAATTTGAATTAGTCCAAACTCACGAGACACCGGTGTATGGTATTATAGCTCTCAGCATAGAACAGAAATAACCTTAAATAAAGAAATACTTTTAATTGCATCAAGTATCTCAGTAGGAAGACCTGACGCTTTTACATATTTGTTTTCACATCCACTTGCTCATATTTACTGTTTTCAATTAGAATAGAAATCACTTTTGTTTTTAATTCATGATAATCAATTCTTTGCACAAATGTCTACCTATTGAATTATGCTTTGCCAAATAAAATAAGTTCCCTGAGTTCGATACTCGGTTCTTACCGTTTTATTATTACTTGCACGACTCGGTACACTTGCCGGTTAGATTTCACATCACCAATTTTAACAAGTAGTATGGGAGTGAAACAATATGCCAAGATAAGAAAATGGAAAGCTAAGAATCTTAAAATTTAGCAAATTAGCATACCTCACTGTCTCCTCCAATGTCACCCCAACAGTTTCAAAGCTACTTTTGAATAAGTTCACCTTTAACTCGGATACAAGCTCAAAGCATCTAAGAACACACTTGATAGTTACCACATTAGACAATGTAGCTTCACCCATAAAGATCGTGTCATGTGCTTGTTAAAGTATGTTACCGACATCCTATGTTCTCCCACCTAGAAATTAGAGAAACGATTCTTCTTGATTGCTTCTCTCATCAATCCGTACAACACTTTAGCAACAAAATTGAAAAGGAAAGGGACCAATGAGTCTTATTGTATAAGTCCTTTAGACATTGAAAATTTGTTGGACTTCCATTTACCAACACCGATACCCTACTACTCACCAAACATCCTATAATCCATCTAATTCACTTCCCCTTAAAGCCTAATCTCTGAAATCTAGTCTCTCAGTTATGTTAATTACTTATAGTGATACAAAAACTCATCTAAAGATAATGACGGTTAAAAGTCACTACTATTTTAAAATTAGCTATTTAAAACAAAAAAAACACTATTAGTGTTAACCAAAAATTGACGAATAAATCATTTTGGATCCATTAATAAACATAATGAACCGAATTGGAGTTTTTAAAACAAATACAAAAATGTAATGGATTAAAATAATATTTTAGTCTATAGGTTGGAAAACAAATTCAAAAATGTAATGGATTAAAATAATACAAAAATAATATTTTGGTTTCTCAAGAATTATAGGTTGGAAAACTTAATTTCACATGTTTGTTATACATTTTTTAAAAAATAACATTATTGGGAAATGATGTTTCTTGGAAATGTTTTTTAATCCGTTTCTCACAAAAAAAAATTTCACGAGGAAGATGAGAATTTTACTTTTTCGACTTTAATTTTTCTTTTAATACAATAAAAATATCATGTTGTTCTTTATTAAATTATATAATGTGATAAATAATTAAAATAATCGATAAAAATACACATAACTCTTTGATTCCTTGAAAACTTCTTTGAAGATTCCAAATTGTCAACCAAATAAATTTTAGTCATTCTTAGGAAACATGATTCCAAGAATTCATAATTCCCGGAAATCATGATTCCCAACATGAAAAAACTTCTTCCCTGCCAAATGTCCTTTACATGTGTCTTTTCATTTTTACGACTAATTCTAGGCAGTATAAAAACACTCAATCATAAATGTACATGCTTGTAACAAAAATTTTAATTTGGTAGCACAATAATACAAGCACTGGATGCACCAAAATGAGAGTATACAGACATGAGTCTCATAGTTTGGATGCATGAGTGTGTTAAAATAATAAGAAAGACATGAGGACAATATTGAAAAGAAGAAATTTTAAATGCAAAGTGTTTGCTCGTGGGACCCATTATCAATCATTCACTTTCAACTTCTTTCGGTTCTCTTTCACCGCTTCCAAACTAGAGAGCTGAAATGCTTTCTTCCCTTCTTAGTGATGCTTCACTTCCATCACATCACTTTCATTTGTACCAAACACGTTGAAAAGTAGTATTTAAAGTATTAAAAATTCTTAATTATTAATTTATTCCTTTTGGAGGGTTGAGATTTGTGAGGGGCAATCAGAATATTAATTTTATTATACAATTAATTATTTATAGATTATATGTTGAGTAGACCATTTTAACATTCAATCTCAAATCTCACTTCTGCCCAACTCCCTCTAAACTCGAAACTCTTATTCATTTATATCGCGTCGCCCAATACGACAACTGTGCTACCTTCGTGCTCCAAATCTTTGCCAAGGTTGACTCTCACCTAACAACGACATCATTGTTTCCCTCTTTATCTTCCTTGTTGACATCAAAGGTGAGAGAATGGGAGAGTGGTCATTACTGTGATGGTGGAAGAGAATGAAAGAAAAGGGGAAGAAGGATCTGTGAATTTTTTTCCACATCAAAAGGATTTGTTAATTGAAGATTTGTTTCTCGTCACTGAATATCGTTGAATCAATGATCCTTTTTGGAAGCTTATGCATTTGATTTATTCATTTTGATTTGTGATTCATGACTTGGTTGCATTCATCGGTAGGACATTTAATGGTTTGGTTGATGCTTGTGATGTTGGATTGCATAAGGGGTAGTAGTTTTTCCGTAATAGGGAACTAATGATTGTGTTAGATTAAAATGTAGAAAACTCATATGTTGTGAGTTTGTTGTTAAATTGTAGAGTGTAAACTAAAGAAGAATTTTTATAAGTTGGGGTTCAGAGTATGGGGCGCACTATGCACATGAACAAATATATCAGATTTTGTGAAGAAAATAATTAATTGGCATTGATAAATTAAGATCAAAGCAACATTGTTGGATAAAAAATTAAACAATTTGAAATTCTGATACCAATGACAGATGTCGTACCGGATGTCACGACATCACGCTTCAGAACATGCAGATTATATTTGACTGTATGAACAGATTAAACAAGTAAATAACACAAGAGAATTGTTAACCCAGTTCGGTGCAACCTCACCTACATCTGGGGGCTACCAAGCCAGGGAGGAAATCCACTAAAATAGTGTTAGTTCAAGGTCTAACAGCCACTGTTTACAACCTTCTCACCTAACCACTACCCGTGCAATCTCTACCTAAGAGCCACTCTTAGATATGAGAACCCCTCTCACTCCCTCTCAAACACTCTCCCGTGTTTACAAATAAATCAAAGACACACCAGAGATTGCTCTCTGAACAAAAGAGATCAACTCTACACACTAGAGATCAACTCTACACACTCAGGTCCAACACTTGATGTTAGAGTAACATCAAGGTGGCTCACAAAACACTCAAGTCCCAAAACTCACAAAATAACTCTTCAATCCCGGACTTGGTACAGAACTCGTGCAGCCTTCATGTTTATATAGCAGTGTGTGTATCTGGGCTGCAACAACTTGTGCTGGATGAGATCTATCATTCTTCTGAAAAATCTGCACTTAAAGATCTAAAAGATACAGTTTGATCTTTTAGTTTTTATCTTTAATCTTTAATCCCTGAACGAACTCTTCTAGTTTGTAATTCGAACTTTAATTATCTTTTAATTCGTTCCTAAAGATAGATCGTCTAATATGTTGCTAACTGCACAATAATCTGTTAAAGATATAACAGATTTATGTGTCCAGTATTTTCGGGCCAGATGTCCTGGACATCGTATCCGACATCGTGGATCCTGCAGCTTCAATTCTTCATTTGACTTTTATCTTGCCTTGTGCATTGTGCAGCAACTCCAGTATTTTCGGGCAGGATGTCCTGGACATTGTATCCGACATCGTGGATCCTACAGCTTCAATTCTTCATTTGACATTTTATCTTGCCTTGTGCATTGTGCAGCCCGATCTGATTCCTTGACATAACGTTGGACATCATGTGCAGCAACTCCAACTTTCCTTCATTGTCTAAGTGCTTATGTTTTAACAAAATCTTAGCCAATCTTTTAAAACTCAGTAGAGCTAAGCACTAACAATCTCCCCCTTTGGCAAATTTTGTCTAAAACATACTTAGACACTTCTTGAGCAGGTACGAGCAGTTATGCATGTGGGATCTGCAACTTTCATTATCAGAGTAATCAAGCACAGCGGTATTTGTAGTGGTGACAGCAAAATTCTGCAAGTTGCAAATCTACAAGTCTTCTCCAGGATGTCAAGACATCTCACGTGACATCAGCTTTCTGCTCCCCCTGTCTCAATGCTCTTACTACTGTGAAGCAGTTCACTGCAGCATCTTCTATCAGCTACTAGTCTTTTCCAGGATGTCAAGACATCTCATGTGACATCAGCTTTCCCTTGTCTCCATGCTCTTACTGCAGCATCTTCTATCAGCTACTAGTAGCTTACACCAGTCATCATCAGCAGCAGCAGTCTCCCCCTCAAAATCATATACATACAGCTCCCCCTCAAAATCATGAATCATGCATACATCGTATCCTACTGCATACATCATATCCTACTGCCATACATCGTATCAATCATGCATAATACATAACACTAACACTATTACTCCCCCTTTTTAGACAGAATTTGACAAAAGTAGAATGCATGAGCTTAAGGTGCAAATATTACAGACCAATAGTAATCAATTGTTCAAAGGGACATGCCCCTTTAGCTAGTAAAAGTAAAAAGCAAAAATAAAGGTCTGATGATCATGGGGTGGCTTCAGAATCATCATCTGATTCAGTATCCTCTGCTGCATCTTCCTCTTCTTCAGCTGCTTCTTCTTCTTCCTCAGCTGCTTCTTCTTCTTCCTCAGCTGCTTCTCCATCATCAATGCCACTTTCTGAGAGCCTTTTGATCAGCCGTTCTAGCTCCATCTTCTTCTCTGTGGTGACTTTGATGGTTGCTTCCAGCACCTTGCATGTATCCTTGAGTTCAGCAATCAAAGCATCCTTGGACACAGCACCTGAAGCAGCAGCTTTCCCTGATGTCGAGACAATGTCTGGGACATGTGTCCCCTCAAACGGTTTATAATGCAGGGATAGAGGAGATTCTCTCTTCATCACAGAGTCAGTGTAGTTTAAAATATTGGGATGTTGACTCAACATAATGCCACACAATACAGTTGGGAAGGCAATGGGTAATTTGACAGCAAAGGATTCTGAATGCTTAACAGTTTGATCAAAAATATAGTTTCCAAAATTAAATTTGGACTTGGTTCCAACAGCATACAGAAATTTACCCAAACCTGTGGCAACAGTGGAAGTATGATTGGTGGGTACCCAGTTTGCAGCGCCAATCCTGTGCAGGATTGCATACTTTACACTTAGCTTCCCTGCAGAAAGCTTCCCTTTCTTTGCCCAATGCTGGACCTGTTTGGCAGTGATTTCCTTGGCAATTTGATGCTCAGAGACAGCAATATCCACCACTCCATCTGTTGGTCTGTCCAGGTATTTGTTGATTACAGCAGGGGAGAATCTAACACATTTTCCTCTGACAAACACTCTTTGATACTCATCACTCTTTCTGTTTGTTATGTCAGAGGGAATGTTGACAATGAATTCCCTGACTAGACTCTCATAGCAATCTCCCAACTTGGTGACAGTTTTCAGCAGTCCAGCAGCCTTGATGAGGTCCATGATCTCCTTGCAATCCAAGGCATCTCTTCCCAGTTCTCTTTCCAAGGCAAGTCTGCGTTGATACACAAATTTCCACCTTTCAACATTGCCAATGGAGTGGAATGAGATGTTGTCCAATGGTGCATCAGGGACATTTCCAGGCACCTTCTTCCCTGATGTCTTGGCCCTCTTGATGTCGGGAACATCTAGTTCGACATCATCATCAGAATCGGATGAGGAAATTTCTTTCCTCTTCTTGGAAGGGATTGCAACTTTGCTCCGTCTGGATGTGGTAGGAGTGATTGGAGTACTCTTCTTCTGTGCCATAGTTTTGATTCGTCCAGACCTCTTAATGGGGGTTTTTCCCTTTCTGCTTTGTAACCTTTCTGCAATGCCAGGTGCCAACCTGTTGGCAATGGGTTCTTCATCAGATTCTACTTCTTCTAGGTCAATGAGGTCACCTGGAGCAGGTTCTGGTGCCCTTGGTGCAGGGGTCTCCTCTGTGGCTTGTTCCTCTTTCTCTGTTGATTCCTCTTTGCTGGGTGAAGAGACGGCTTCAGCATTTGGGGTGGAAGATGTTGGAACATCTTTCTCAGCATCAGGAACAGCAACATCTGGGGTGGAAGATGTTGGAACATCTTCATCAGCATCAGGAACAGAAGCATTTTTCAGAATGTTACTCACAATACTGCGGATCTTCTTATCCATCTCTGTGTCTACTTCCCTAGGACTTGTTGCAAGGCTAGGGTTTTCAGAAATCTTCACACCCTGTTGTCGTTTGGGAACCAGTTTTTCAGGAACAGGGGCTTGACCAGGAATCATTTGTATGGGCTGGATATTGAATTCAGGTCATTCCTGGTTTGATGGTGCTTTGGTGGATGATGGAGATGATGGTACAGCGGGTGAACCAGGAGCTGAAGTTTCTTTTGGTGAGGTAGCCATGGAAATGCAGAGCCTTAGGAATGATTTCGTAAATCTCTGAGAGCTGTTGGGGAATGCTGAAAATGAGATTACCACGAAAATATAAGTTTGAATGCGGAATGTAGAGGGACGTGTGAAGCAACGGTTGAATTTGCTTTGGTTTAGTAGTGAACGTGCTATTAATGTTAAGTGAGACGTTTGAGCACGTTCAGATAGCAGTAGCTGCTATAATTCCTCTAGCAGACAAATGCCCAGCTTGCCCCTCAGTTTTTCAAACTGATTTGCATCCAATGCCTTTGTGAAAATATCCGCTATTTGTTCCTCAGTGTCAACATGCTCCAGTGTGATAACTTTATCATCAACAAGCTCTCTAATATAGTGATGTCTAATGTCAATGTGCTTGGTTCTGCTGTGTTGAACAGGATTTTTAGAAATATTAATAGCACTCATGTTGTCACAGTACAATGTCATGACATCTTGTTCGACATTGTACTCCTTCAGCATCTGCTTCATCCAAACTAGTTGTGAACAGCTGCTTCCTGCTGCAATATACTCTGCTTCAGCAGTAGATAGGGACACACAGTTTTGCTTCTTGCTGAACCATGAAATAAGATTGTTTCCCAAATAGAAACATCCACCAGAAGTGCTTTTTTTGTCATCTGCACTTCCAGCCCAATCAGCATCACAATACCCGACCAGCATTGAACCTGAACAATGACAGTACATAATCCCATAGTCACTGGTGCCATTTACATATTTCAGAATTCTCTTTACTTGATTCAAGTGACTTATCTTGGGATTGGCTTGATATCTTGCACAAACACCTACTGCAAAGGTGATGTCAGGTCTGCTTGTTGTTAAATATAGTAAACTTCCAATCATGCTTCTGTACAGACTTTGATCAACACTGGTGTCGGCCTCATCCTTTGACAGCTTCAAGTGAGTAGGTGCAGGTGTTCTTTTATGGCTGGCATTTTCCATCCCAAACTTCTTGACAATGTTCTTTGCATACTTGCTTTGTGAGAGGAATATGGTGTCTTCCATCTGCTTCACTTGGAGTCCCAGAAAATAAGTCAGCTCTCCAACAAGACTCATCTCAAATTCAGATTGCATCTGTTGGACAAAATGTCGAATTATCTCATTCGACATCCCTCCAAACACAATGTCATCAACATATATCTGTGCTATCATCAAGTTTTCAGCATCTTGTTTAACAAAGAAAGTCTTGTCAATTCCTCCCTTCCTATACCCTTGCTGAGTAAGGAACTCTGTTAGCCTTTCATACCAAGCTCTTGGAGCTTGCTTCAATCCATAGAGAGCCTTCTTGAGCCTGTATACATGATCTGGATGAGTTGGATCTACAAATCCCTTTGGCTGCTCCACATAGGCTTCTTCATTCAGGTATCCATTCAGAAACGCGCTCTTCACATCCATCTGGTACAGCTTGAATTTGAGGATGCAAGCTACACCAAGTAACAATCTGATGGACTCAAGTCTAGCAACTGGAGCGAAAGTTTCATCAAAGTCTACACCTTCAATCTGAGTGTAGCCTTGAGCAACAAGTCTGGCCTTGTTTCTGGTTATAACACCTTCTTCATTGGTTTTGTTCTTGAAGATCCACTTGGTGCCAATCACATTAGTTCCCTCGGGTCTCGGAACTAGCTCCCAGACTTCATTCCTTTTGAATTGCTCCAATTCTTCTTGCATAGCATTGATCCAGAACTCATCAGTCAGTGCCTCTTTCACATTCTTGGGCTCAATTTTGGAGACAAAACATGAGTTGGAGACAATCTCAATCTCCCTTGATCTTGTAGTGACTCCTCTGTTTGGATCTCCTATAATCAGCTTCTTGGGGTGCATCTTCTGGATTCTAATGGAGGGTCTCTTGTCAGGTTGGTTGATGTTTGATTCATTTGTAGCAGAATCAGAGTTTTCTGCATTTTCTGCACTTTTAGCTGTATCTGCTACATTGTCTCCCGATGTTCTGACATCTTCTTCGACATCCTTCTTTGTTGCTGGAGTTAGATCATCAACAACCACATTGATGGATTCCATCACAGTTCTGGTTCTGGAATTGAATACTCTATATGTTCTGCTGTTTGTAGAGTATCCCAGGAATATTCCTGCATCACTCTTGGGATCCATCTTTCTCCTTTGCTCTCTATCTGCCAAAATGTAACATGGACTTCCAAAGATGTGGAAGTGCTTGACAGTTGGCTTCCTCCCTTTCCAGATTTCATACAGTGTGGTTGGAGTCCCTCTTCTAAGTGTGACTCTGTTGTGGATGTAGCATGCTGTGTTCATGGCTTCAGCCCAGAGATTATAGGGAAGTTCTTTGGCATGAAGCATGACCCTAGCAGCTTCTTGCAAAGTCCTGTTTTTCCTTTCAACTATGCCATTTTGCTGTGGTGTAATGGCTGCAGAGAACTCATGAGTGATGCCTTCAGATGTGCAGAATTCAGTAAACTTGCTGTTCTCAAACTCTCTGCCATGGTCACTCCTGATTCTCTTGATGACACAGTCTTTTTCTCTTTGAAGTCTTAGACTCAACTCCTTGAATACTTCAAAGGTGTCTGATTTCTCTCTGATAGAGTTGACCCAGGTAAATCTGGAGAAATCATCCACAACAACATAGGCATACCTCTTTCCTCCAAGGCTTTCAACTTGCATAGGCCCCATCAAGTCCATGTGAAGTAGTTCCAGCACCCTGGAAGTGGTCTGATGTCGAAGCTTCTGGTGGGACATCTTGACTTGCTTTCCAATCTGACATTCACCACAGATTCTGCCTTCTTCTATTTTCAGATTGGGAATGCCTCTAACAGCACCTTTGTCAATGATCTTCTTCATGCCTCTTAAGTGCAGATGTCCAAATCTTTGATGCCATATTTTGACTTCATCTTCTTTGGAGAATAGACATGTGGAGGAGTGACTGGTTTCTTGAGGTGTCCATAGGTAACAGTTGTCCTTTGATCTGCTGCCCTTCATTAGGACTTCACTCTTCTCATTTGTCACCAAGCATTTTGACTTTGTGAAGTTTACATTGAATCCTTCATCACACAACTGACTGATGCTGATCAAGTTTGCAGTCAGTCCCTTCACCAGCAGTACTTTGTTAAGACTAGGAAGTCCATCATGGACTAGCTTTCCCATTCCAGTGATCTTTCCTTTAGAGCCATCTCCGAATGTCACATAGCTAGAGGAGCAAGGTTCAATGTTCACCAGGAATTCTTTAACTCCTGTCATGTGTCTGGAACAGCCGCTATCTAGGTACCAATCTTCCTTAGCTGATGCTCTAAGTGAAGTATGAACAACAAGACTAACAGTCTTGTGTTTTGGAACCCACATCATCTTTCTTCCACTGCTGCTACTTTGAGTTCCATGATGTGGATGGCCATGTAAATGATAGCAAAAGGGCTTTATGTGACCATACTTGCCACAGTAGTGACACCTCCACTTCTTTCTTTTGCTCATTTTCTGCTGCCTTCCATGATGTCGAGACCGATGTTGTGACATCGTGGCTCCAGTGCTGTTCTTGGCAGGAACAAATTCTGTCATGGTTGTTCTGCCAGTAGATTTATGATTAAACCCAAGTCCTCTCTGGTTTCCAACATTCTTCCCAAGCTGTAGCACCTCATCAAGCATATCTGAGCCTTTATTCAGCATCTTTATTGACTTTGTCATATTTTCCAGTTTAGAGTTCAGAAAACCAACTTCTCCTTTAAGCTCAGAGATCTCCTCTTCATGTGCCTCCTTCTCAGCCTCCAGATTTGCAATGACCTTCTTCAGTTGTGCTTCTTGCTGAAGAATCTTCTCACTTTTGATGCATAGTTCTCTATAGGATGTAGCAAGCTCATCAAAAGTGATTTCACTGTCTGTATCACTTGAATCTTCAGCAGATTCAAATCTCCCAGTGAGTGCATTCTCATCTCTGTCAGAATCACTTTCTTGTTCACTCTCTGTATCATCAGACCGACATACAGAAAGTCCTTTCCTCTGCTTCTTGAGATGAGTGGGACATTCAGCTTTGATGTGTCCATAGCCTTCACACCCATGGCATTGAACTCCTTTGCTGTGACTGGGCTTTTCATCTGACCTTTTCTGGTATTCACTACCTTTCCTGATGTCGAAAGGGATGTTCCGGACATGTGGTTTCTGCCTCCTGTCCATTCTGTTCATCACTTTGTTGAACTGTTTTCCAAGGAGCACAACTGCATTAGTCAGACCTTCATCAGTATCCAGGTCATACTCATCTTCTTCTCCTTCATCATTGGACACGAAAGCCAGATTCTTGCTCTTCTTTTCAGCCCTATCCGAGAGTCCTAGCTCAAAGGTTTGAAGGGAACCAATGAGTTCATCTACTCTCATGTTGCAAATGTCTTGGGCCTCCTCTATTGCAGTGACTTTCATGTCAAATCTCTTAGGCAAGGATCTGAGGATCTTTCTCACCAGCTTTTCATCTGTCATCCTCTCTCCCAAGGCAGTGCAAGCATTGGCAATTTCAAGAATGTTCATGTGGAAGTCATGAATACATTCTTCCTCCTTCATCTTCAGATTTTCGAATTTTGTAGCCAACAGTTGCAATCTGGACATCTTCACTTTGGAGGTTCCTTCATGAGTGGTTTTCAGGATCTCCCATGCATCCTTGGCCACTGTGCATGTGTTGATCAGTCTAAAGATATTCTTGTCAACTCCATTGAATAGAGCATTCAAGGCTTTGGAGTTTCCAAGTGCCAATTCGTCTTCTTCTTTTGTCCAGTCTTCTTCTGGCTTTAATTCATCAGTGGGCTTTCCTTCTGTGTCCAGCATCTTGGGATGTTCCCAGCCTTTGATGACAGCTTTCCAGGTTCTGCTATCCAGTGATTTGAGGAAGGCCACCATCCTTGCTTTCCAGTATTCATAGTTGGTTCCATCCAGAATAGGTGGTCTGTTCACTGGTCCTCCTTCTTTCTCCATGTTCATCAGAATTTATCTCCCTAGATCTCACTCAGTGATTTCGAGTGCCTGCTCTGATACCAATTGAAATTCTGATACCAATGACAGATGTCGTACCGGATGTCACGACATCACGCTTCAGAACATGCAGATTATATTTGACTGTATGAACAGATTAAACAAGTAAATAACACAAGAGAATTGTTAACCCAGTTCGGTGCAACCTCACCTACATCTGGGGGCTACCAAGCCAGGGAGGAAATCCACTAAAATAGTGTTAGTTCAAGGTCTAACAGCCACTATTTACAACCTTCTCACCTAACCACTACCCGTGCAATCTCTACCTAAGAGCCACTCTTAGATATGAGAACCCCTCTCACTCCCTCTCAAACACTCTCCCGTGTTTACAAATAAATCAAAGACACACCAGAGATTGCTCTCTGAACAAAAGAGATCAACTCTACACACTAGAGATCAACTCTACACACTCAGGTCCAACACTTGATGTTAGAGTAACATCAAGGTGGCTCACAAAACACTCAAGTCCCAAAACTCACAAAATAACTCTTCAATCCCGGACTTGGTACAGAACTCGTGCAGCCTTCATGTTTATATAGCAGTGTGTGTATCTGGGCTGCAACAACTTGTGCTGGATGAGATCTATCATTCTTCTGAAAAATCTGCACTTAAAGATCTAAAAGATACAGTTTGATCTTTTAGTTTTTATCTTTAATCTTTAATCCCTGAACGAACTCTTCTAGTTTGTAATTCGAACTTTAATTATCTTTTAATTCGTTCCTAAAGATAGATCGTCTAATCTGTTGCTAACTGCACAATAATCTGTTAAAGATATAACAGATTTATGTGTCCAGTATTTTCGGGCCAGATGTCCTGGACATCGTATCCGACATCGTGGATCCTGCAGCTTCAATTCTTCATTTGACTTTTATCTTGCCTTGTGCATTGTGCAGCAACTCCAGTATTTTCGGGCAGGATGTCCTGGACATTGTATCCGACATCGTGGATCCTACAGCTTCAATTCTTCATTTGACATTTTATCTTGCCTTGTGCATTGTGCAGCCCGATCTGATTCCTTGACATAACGTTGGACATCATGTGCAGCAACTCCAGCTTTCCTTCATTGTCTAAGTGCTTATGTTTTAACAAAATCTTAGCCAATCTTTTAAAACTCAGTAGAGCTAAGCACTAACACAATTAAATGTCAATTTGAAACACCTCGTGTTGGGATTCACACACCAATGATGGAAAGCCCTTTGAATTTGTTGGTTTGGACGAGCACAATATTGTTCATCACCCAAAGTATTCTTAGAATTGATGAGTATCTTTTATACTAGTAAACAAGTTAACTTATTTAACTTGTACTAAATAGGGGCATAATTGAATTTTTCTACATTATCATTTATTTTTTTTAACTATTTATCTTATTTTAATATTATTTTCATGTACTATTTGCTACAAATTTCAATTTTACCCGTGGACCACTGTTGGACCTTGTGGCCTCAATAATCTTAAGAGGGATAGACTTAGAATGCAGAAGAAGCAACAACAATCAATTTAATAATGTTCTATAAACATGTAAGGAAAAATTGATTGCAATAACATAAATGAGATAAGGGAAGAGAGAATGCAAACACCGTTTTATACTGGTTCGGCCACAACCTGTGCCTACGTCCAGTACTCAAGCAACCCACTTGAGATTTCCACTATCTTTGTAAAATCCATTACAAAGTCTGAACCACACAGGGACAACCCATCCCTTGTGTTCAGGAATCCTTTACAACAAGAGACTCACAGTCTCTTAACCAATCTCATTGAATAAGAAGAATGGAAGAAGAATTCTCTCTTCAAGAGAAGAATATTACAATGAAGATCATGTAAGAATCCTTATAGATTTTGCAAGTGTTTGATCAAGGATTTCTTGAGAGAGCATTTGACAATGAAGTTCTTTTGGAATCTCTCTCATTGTCTTTTGAGAGGATAAGACATTTTTGATCAATCAAAACTCTCTATATAAAATTCTTTCCCAAGTCACCTATTTATAGGCCTTTGATGACCATTCACAAATCTAATGAAAAGATGTGACTGTTGGCAGATTTTCTGAAAAACTTTCCACTGGTAATCGATTACAATGTTTGTGTAATCGATTACACAGTTATAATTTGAAGGGTTATGACTTTTGAATTTGAATTTCCAAAGTTTCGTTGCTGGTAATCGATTACAGACATATGGTAATCGATTACATGTTGAAAATTCAAATTCAAAACATTTTTCAACAGCTATTTCTCAACCCTGTCTTCTGGTAATCGATTACACTTCCTGGTAATCGATTACCTGAGCCTTGCATGTCTTGAAAGTACTTTGTTTTAAGGCAAGGCTTGGTCTTTAGTGAATCTTGAAACAAGGCTTTGTTTGTTGAAGCAATCTTGAATCATTCTTGAAGCAAATGCTTATCATTTGAAGCAGCCTTGTTAGATTCTTCTTTGACATCATCAAAATCATGTATACATACATTCACAAGCAGCCATGTTAGATTCTTCGTTGACATCATCAAAATCATGTATACATACATTCACAACCACTTGCTACACTGTCCACCGTGGAATGCTTCTTGAATTATTTAGTTCATGTCATGTGATGTTTTCTTCCATATGGTATACTCAAAACAACTTTTCTCAAATGTTTTGCTTTTGGTGAACTAAGTTTGATCTTTGTTACTAGGAAAAAGGTTCTCTAGATAAGAGCATATAGTTTTTTTTTTCTTTTTTTAAACTATATCTATTTTATTATATTTTTAAATTAAATAATAATAATAAATACAATGGCGGTTAAAAATTGCATCCGTTGGAATTTGTAAACTAGCATCGTGAATCTCAAATGAACAAAAATGGCTACATTGAAACCTTTTTTAAATTAAGAGATCTTATTAAAGTTTAAAAAATGACCTAATTGAACATTTTGAAGAAATAAATGGATCAAAATATTAGTTAAGCTTATTAAAAATTGGACTCATTTATGTTTTCTTGTTTTTCTCTTTTTGGTTTTTTATATTTCAAAAGACTCTTCTGGGTCCTTTATGTTTTCGAGATATTTCAATTTGGTCATTTTCTCAATTTTGAGCTAACACCGGTGTTTAAAATTTTTAAATAATTATTTATACATAGTGGTGGCTAAAAACCGTCACTATGTGTAAATTAATTATTATGATTCATATTTGTTCCCTTCTACCTTTGTCATCATCCCTTCCAACCCCTTGTTGCCCCTTGTCTCCTCCCACCGTCCCATTTCTTACGAAACGAAAATGAATCAAGCTAGTAACTCCATTTCGATTACCTTGTGTTTATTTTATGCTTTGTTGTTCATCCATCTTTGAAATTGATTAATTCATCTTCCACTTTCAATGTTAACCCCCACCACCGCTAACAACGACAACAACCATGTATTGAAAGACCCTAACAAAACCCTATAGGCAAGTGCCCTAAATCCAACCCATGCCACCAAGGGGCTCTGATGCCAAGGATGCCATCAACACCATGACTTCTCTGTCACCCAAATTCAGAAACAACACTCCACACTCTGATATTTAGAAGAAGATTTGTCGAGTCAAATGATTAGACATTTTTATCCAATTGTTTGGGAAAGAAAAGTGCAATTCGTAAGCCAAAAGGTCCATTCTCAATTTCACACTTTGAAACCATTTGCATTGTTTGACTATTTTATCTACTTATTCATGTGTTGATTTGGATGCCTTATTTGTATAATAGAATCTAGGTTTTAGATGTTTTCGAGTGACTTTTTTGGGGGGTTTTCAAGTGATTTTTTGCTATTTATTTATTCATAAAAGGTTTTAAAATTATTTCAATAAGCCTTTTAAAATAACTTATGAAAATGTTTTATTGTTATTTGTAAATTGAAAATAACCCGCTTTCATTTTTGTGACTCCCTCCAATGGCACTACCAAATACAATAAGTTACGAAAATATTTTATGGTTATTTGTAAATTGAAAACAATCCCGCTTCCATTTTCATGACTCCCTCCAAGGGCACTACCTAATACAATATTCGACTTCTGCTTTCTCTCCCTTTGCATCTTTGTTTTTCGTACCATACGCCTCTGTCGGCAAGTTTCTTCAAAGGATTCCACGATGCCAGATTTGGTGAACCTATCTCTCTTCGCGGCTCTCAAACTCTCTCACTGCTCCTCCGATGATGCCCTTGATGTTCTTGTCAAATCCCTAACCAATGGCTTCGATTCTGAACCTGCCTTCGAACCTCGGATTTTGAAGCGCACCCGTGGCTCCCTGGATCGGGTCAAGAAACCCCCCACTGCCGATAAGGCCTTCCAAGATTGCCTCAAAGATCCTTTTCTAGTTGGCGCTCCCAAGATGGTATTTTTTTAACAATCTTTAAATTACTGATTAATGGATTCGACATGTAATTGACTGTTTTTGTTTTAACTGATAATGGATTTCATTTAATTTTTTGTTATGTGTCTGGGTTGAGGGTGAATGTTGTTTTGTTGCCATTTTCGTTACCTTGGAGATGATGAGCTCTTGTGTTCTGTCGAGGAAG
>NC_038249.2:45195761-45202349 GCF_000004515.6 Glycine max
TACACACTCAGGTCCAACACTTGATGTTAGAGTAACATCAACGTGGCTCACAAAACACTCAAGTCCCAAAACTCACAAAATAACTCTTCAATCCCGGACTTGGTACAGAACTCGTGCAGCCTTCATGTTTATATAGCAGTGTGTGTATCTGGGCTGCAACAACTTGTGCTGGATGAGATCTATCATTCTTCTGAAAAATCTGCACTTAAAGATCTAAAAGATACAGTTTGATCTTTTAGTTTTTATCTTTAATCTTTAATCCCTGAACGAACTCTTCTAGTTTGTAATTCGAACTTTAATTATCTTTTAATTCGTTCCTAAAGATAGATCGTCTAATCTGTTGCTAACTGCACAATAATCTGTTAAAGATATAACAGATTTATGTGTCCAGTATTTTCGGGCCAGATGTCCTGGACATCGTATCCGACATCGTGGATCCTGCAGCTTCAATTCTTCATTTGACTTTTATCTTGCCTTGTGCATTGTGCAGCAACTCCAGTATTTTCGGGCAGGATGTCCTGGACATTGTATCCGACATCGTGGATCCTACAGCTTCAATTCTTCATTTGACATTTTATCTTGCCTTGTGCATTGTGCAGCCCGATCTGATTCCTTGACATAACGTTGGACATCATGTGCAGCAACTCCAGCTTTCCTTCATTGTCTAAGTGCTTATGTTTTAACAAAATCTTAGCCAATCTTTTAAAACTCAGTAGAGCTAAGCACTAACACAATTAAATGTCAATTTGAAACACCTCGTGTTGGGATTCACACACCAATGATGGAAAGCCCTTTGAATTTGTTGGTTTGGACGAGCACAATATTGTTCATCACCCAAAGTATTCTTAGAATTGATGAGTATCTTTTATACTAGTAAACAAGTTAACTTATTTAACTTGTACTAAATAGGGGCATAATTGAATTTTTCTACATTATCATTTATTTTTTTTAACTATTTATCTTATTTTAATATTATTTTCATGTACTATTTGCTACAAATTTCAATTTTACCCGTGGACCACTGTTGGACCTTGTGGCCTCAATAATCTTAAGAGGGATAGACTTAGAATGCAGAAGAAGCAACAACAATCAATTTAATAATGTTCTATAAACATGTAAGGAAAAATTGATTGCAATAACATAAATGAGATAAGGGAAGAGAGAATGCAAACACCGTTTTATACTGGTTCGGCCACAACCTGTGCCTACGTCCAGTACTCAAGCAACCCACTTGAGATTTCCACTATCTTTGTAAAATCCATTACAAAGTCTGAACCACACAGGGACAACCCATCCCTTGTGTTCAGGAATCCTTTACAACAAGAGACTCACAGTCTCTTAACCAATCTCATTGAATAAGAAGAATGGAAGAAGAATTCTCTCTTCAAGAGAAGAATATTACAATGAAGATCATGTAAGAATCCTTATAGATTTTGCAAGTGTTTGATCAAGGATTTCTTGAGAGAGCATTTGACAATGAAGTTCTTTTGGAATCTCTCTCATTGTCTTTTGAGAGGATAAGACATTTTTGATCAATCAAAACTCTCTATATAAAATTCTTTCCCAAGTCACCTATTTATAGGCCTTTGATGACCATTCACAAATCTAATGAAAAGATGTGACTGTTGGCAGATTTTCTGAAAAACTTTCCACTGGTAATCGATTACAATGTTTGTGTAATCGATTACACAGTTATAATTTGAAGGGTTATGACTTTTGAATTTGAATTTCCAAAGTTTCGTTGCTGGTAATCGATTACAGACATATGGTAATCGATTACATGTTGAAAATTCAAATTCAAAACATTTTTCAACAGCTATTTCTCAACCCTGTCTTCTGGTAATCGATTACACTTCCTGGTAATCGATTACCTGAGCCTTGCATGTCTTGAAAGTACTTTGTTTTAAGGCAAGGCTTGGTCTTTAGTGAATCTTGAAACAAGGCTTTGTTTGTTGAAGCAATCTTGAATCATTCTTGAAGCAAATGCTTATCATTTGAAGCAGCCTTGTTAGATTCTTCTTTGACATCATCAAAATCATGTATACATACATTCACAAGCAGCCATGTTAGATTCTTCGTTGACATCATCAAAATCATGTATACATACATTCACAACCACTTGCTACACTGTCCACCGTGGAATGCTTCTTGAATTATTTAGTTCATGTCATGTGATGTTTTCTTCCATATGGTATACTCAAAACAACTTTTCTCAAATGTTTTGCTTTTGGTGAACTAAGTTTGATCTTTGTTACTAGGAAAAAGGTTCTCTAGATAAGAGCATATAGTTTTTTTTTTCTTTTTTTAAACTATATCTATTTTATTATATTTTTAAATTAAATAATAATAATAAATACAATGGCGGTTAAAAATTGCATCCGTTGGAATTTGTAAACTAGCATCGTGAATCTCAAATGAACAAAAATGGCTACATTGAAACCTTTTTTAAATTAAGAGATCTTATTAAAGTTTAAAAAATGACCTAATTGAACATTTTGAAGAAATAAATGGATCAAAATATTAGTTAAGCTTATTAAAAATTGGACTCATTTATGTTTTCTTGTTTTTCTCTTTTTGGTTTTTTATATTTCAAAAGACTCTTCTGGGTCCTTTATGTTTTCGAGATATTTCAATTTGGTCATTTTCTCAATTTTGAGCTAACACCGGTGTTTAAAATTTTTAAATAATTATTTATACATAGTGGTGGCTAAAAACCGTCACTATGTGTAAATTAATTATTATGATTCATATTTGTTCCCTTCTACCTTTGTCATCATCCCTTCCAACCCCTTGTTGCCCCTTGTCTCCTCCCACCGTCCCATTTCTTACGAAACGAAAATGAATCAAGCTAGTAACTCCATTTCGATTACCTTGTGTTTATTTTATGCTTTGTTGTTCATCCATCTTTGAAATTGATTAATTCATCTTCCACTTTCAATGTTAACCCCCACCACCGCTAACAACGACAACAACCATGTATTGAAAGACCCTAACAAAACCCTATAGGCAAGTGCCCTAAATCCAACCCATGCCACCAAGGGGCTCTGATGCCAAGGATGCCATCAACACCATGACTTCTCTGTCACCCAAATTCAGAAACAACACTCCACACTCTGATATTTAGAAGAAGATTTGTCGAGTCAAATGATTAGACATTTTTATCCAATTGTTTGGGAAAGAAAAGTGCAATTCGTAAGCCAAAAGGTCCATTCTCAATTTCACACTTTGAAACCATTTGCATTGTTTGACTATTTTATCTACTTATTCATGTGTTGATTTGGATGCCTTATTTGTATAATAGAATCTAGGTTTTAGATGTTTTCGAGTGACTTTTTTGGGGGGTTTTCAAGTGATTTTTTGCTATTTATTTATTCATAAAAGGTTTTAAAATTATTTCAATAAGCCTTTTAAAATAACTTATGAAAATGTTTTATTGTTATTTGTAAATTGAAAATAACCCGCTTTCATTTTTGTGACTCCCTCCAATGGCACTACCAAATACAATAAGTTACGAAAATATTTTATGGTTATTTGTAAATTGAAAACAATCCCGCTTCCATTTTCATGACTCCCTCCAAGGGCACTACCTAATACAATATTCGACTTCTGCTTTCTCTCCCTTTGCATCTTTGTTTTTCGTACCATACGCCTCTGTCGGCAAGTTTCTTCAAAGGATTCCACGATGCCAGATTTGGTGAACCTATCTCTCTTCGCGGCTCTCAAACTCTCTCACTGCTCCTCCGATGATGCCCTTGATGTTCTTGTCAAATCCCTAACCAATGGCTTCGATTCTGAACCTGCCTTCGAACCTCGGATTTTGAAGCGCACCCGTGGCTCCCTGGATCGGGTCAAGAAACCCCCCACTGCCGATAAGGCCTTCCAAGATTGCCTCAAAGATCCTTTTCTAGTTGGCGCTCCCAAGATGGTATTTTTTTAACAATCTTTAAATTACTGATTAATGGATTCGACATGTAATTGACTGTTTTTGTTTTAACTGATAATGGATTTCATTTAATTTTTTGTTATGTGTCTGGGTTGAGGGTGAATGTTGTTTTGTTGCCATTTTCGTTACCTTGGAGATGATGAGCTCTTGTGTTCTGTTCGAGGAAGTGACGCGTGCTACCATTCTGAATGTGCAAAAGAAGCTGTTGGGTCTTCCACTCTGAAAAGATTCAAGTGTCCACTACATGTAGGTTTTTAGTGACATGACCCTCACTTCCTTAATGCACTGATTTGCCTTTGCACATGAATTTACATGTATTGGCTCTTACTTTATACACGGTCTTGAAATTAAAACCGCATTTCATGGGCAGCTCATGATGCAATCCTCCCTAGGAAGGGACCAATCACTAGAACCATGAGCAAGAGGCTCCAAGAAGATTGGGCTAGAGCTGCTGAAGAAGGCCCTAGGGTTCTCATGAACCTTAGGGTAGATTTCTAAGCCCATGGGCCAAGGTTGGGTCCAATTATCTTTGTACATATTAGACTAGGATGTCATTATATTTGGTCCTTGTATATAGGGCTCCATATTGTAGGTAGGGTACCCTAGAAATATAGGATTTTTCAGCCCTTGTATTTTTGGACACCTAGACTAGTTTTTGTATTAGGGGTAGTTTTGTAATTTCACATGCACTAAGTGGATATTTGATGTGTGTGGTTGGAAATAAATTTAATTGAATTGGTAGAAGCCCAATCCAATTAAATTTTAGAGGGGGAGGTGAGCATTTGCTTACTACACCCCATTGCCACATCATATAGTCACACTTTGTGCATGTCCTTCATGCTTTTCATGCCTCATGACACCTAAGCACACTTAGTGGAGAATCTTGTAATTGATCTTGGATTAGTGGGCTGAACCATAACTAAAATTCACTAATCATAATTAGTGAAATTTTGGCTCCAAAGTTTGGCTCCACAAATTCAATTTCAAATTCAAGTGAAATTTGAATTTCCCTCCAATTTTGTGTGACACTTAGGTTATAAATAGAGGTCATGTGTGTGTATTTTTTTCAACTTTGATCATTTGAATATTAACTTCAGATTTCAGAGCTCCTTTTGAGCACAAAATTTCGTGCTCTTCTCTCCCTCTCCCTTCATTCATCTCCTTCTTCCTCCAAGCTCTTATCCATGGCCTCCTATGGTGGTGAGCTTCTTCTAGACTCATCTTCTCCTTGAAGTGGCGTCTCCTCTCTCTCTTCCTTCTCCATTCCGCTGCCATTTATCTTCCAAGAAGCAAAGGAATCCATTGATGAAGAAGATCCTAGGCCTACAAGCTCCAATGGAGCTTGCATCATGTGGTATCAAGAGCATCTTCATCTAGGTGATGTTCTTTTGCTTCCTCTATCTTTTTGTTCGGTGAATTCTCTTTAATTCCTTGTTCTTCATCTTATTCTCCATGTATATCCTCCATTGTCTTGTGGTTTGGTGCTGTTTAGAGTAGATTCAAAAAAAAATAAACCGATTAAATCTTAGATCTACACTTGTTCTTGCATTTCTATGGTTCAAATTTTGTAGATCTACTCTTGAATCTTGTTTTTGTGTTGATTTTAGGTTCTATCATTTTTCATTCATAATATTCTTGTGCTGAACCTTTAGATCTAAATTTTGTTCCAAAATATTGATTAGAAAAAAAAAACACAAAAATCTAAGTGTAAATCACTTAATCCATGTTGTCTTAGAGTCATGTTTAGTCATAGTAATTGTCACATTATGCTCTAAGTTTGTGTTGAATTTTTATTTTGTTTTTTGAATTCTAGATACATTTTTTCATGTATTCTTGTCATTCTTAGCCTGTCTTTTGAATTTTGAGTCTAATTCATGCATGTTATTTAGTTCATAACATGTTCTAAATCAATTCCTAGAAGTAGTCTTGTTGTTGAACTCTTTTTTGTTTTCTAAGATTCCTACATGATGCCTATGATGAAGTTGAGATGTGGTGTTGAGTTGTGGCTGGATTTGTGAATCAAATAAGTCTTAAGCTCTCTTGAATTGTGTTATTCAAGATAATTGAGCATAAGCAAACACAAATTGTAACTATCCAAGCCTTAAGCAACATAAACACTACTCTTGATTTCTAGGTTGAAATCGCTGGTGCAGGCAGCTTGAACATACAAAAGTGTATAAATTACTGGGAATTGGTCACTACGTTTTTTGAGCTGAAACTTTTACTGAATTTTTTAGACATCTGGACCAAAATTATAAAAAAAGAACCAAGCGATTTGGATTAAAGGAAAAATAAAGAAAAATCTCACAAGTTGGCAGAAAAATCAGTGTCCAGGAAAAAAAAAAAGTGAAAGGAAAGTGTGCTTGTTGTTTTGGCTCAAAATTTGTTCTATAATTGGTGCCTATTTTATACCAATCCTAGTTCTGAAATTTCAATTGAAAATTATTGTGAAAACAAGTGCCAAAACTAGAGGTTTCTTGAGTCTTTTTTTTTTTTTTTAGTTTTTCTACTCTACTCTAGAGCCATTCTAGGTTTCTCTTTGAGTCCTAGCTTGCTTTTTGTGCTTTCCATTGCTTTATTGTGAATAATCCTTGGAAATTTGTCTTGTTAAACTCTATTGGTTTAGCTTTCATTTCATTTTTTTG
>NC_038249.2:45202449-45209975 GCF_000004515.6 Glycine max
AGAGTTGCTGAAGAAGGCCCTAGGGTCTCATGAACTAGGGTAGATTTCTAAGCCCATGGGCCAAGGTTGGGTCCAATTATCTTTGTACATATTAGACTAGGATGTCATTATATTTGGTCTTGTATATAGGGCTCCATATTGTAGGTAGGGTACCCTAGAAATATAGGATTTTTCAGCCCTTGTATTTTTGGACACCTAGACTAGTTTTTGTATTAGGGGTAGTTTTGTAATTTCACATGCACTAAGTGGATATTTGATGTGTGTGGTTGGAAATAAATTTAATTGAATTGGTAGAAGCCCAATCCAATTAAATTTTAGAGGGGGAGGTGAGCATTTGCTTACTACACCCCATTGCCACATCATATAGTCACACTTTGTGCATGTCCTTCATGCTTTTCATGCCTCATGACACCTAAGCACACTTAGTGGAGAATCTTGTAATTGATCTTGGATTAGTGGGCTGAACCATAACTAAAATTCACTAATCATAATTAGTGAAATTTTGGCTCCAAAGTTTGGCTCCACAAATTCAATTTCAAATTCAAGTGAAATTTGAATTTCCCTCCAATTTTGTGTGACACTTAGGTTATAAATAGAGGTCATGTGTGTGTATTTTTTTCAACTTTGATCATTTGAATATTAACTTCAGATTTCAGAGCTCCTTTTGAGCACAAAATTTCGTGCTCTTCTCTCCCTCTCCCTTCATTCATCTCCTTCTTCCTCCAAGCTCTTATCCATGGCCTCCTATGGTGGTGAGCTTCTTCTAGACTCATCTTCTCCTTGAAGTGGCGTCTCCTCTCTCTCTTCCTTCTCCATTCCGCTGCCATTTATCTTCCAAGAAGCAAAGGAATCCATTGATGAAGAAGATCCTAGGCCTACAAGCTCCAATGGAGCTTGCATCATGTGGTATCAAGAGCATCTTCATCTAGGTGATGTTCTTTTGCTTCCTCTATCTTTTTGTTCGGTGAATTCTCTTTAATTCCTTGTTCTTCATCTTATTCTCCATGTATATCCTCCATTGTCTTGTGGTTTGGTGCTGTTTAGAGTAGATTCAAAAAAAAATAAACCGATTAAATCTTAGATCTACACTTGTTCTTGCATTTCTATGGTTCAAATTTTGTAGATCTACTCTTGAATCTTGTTTTTGTGTTGATTTTAGGTTCTATCATTTTTCATTCATAATATTCTTGTGCTGAACCTTTAGATCTAAATTTTGTTCCAAAATATTGATTAGAAAAAAAAAACACAAAAATCTAAGTGTAAATCACTTAATCCATGTTGTCTTAGAGTCATGTTTAGTCATAGTAATTGTCACATTATGCTCTAAGTTTGTGTTGAATTTTTATTTTGTTTTTTGAATTCTAGATACATTTTTTCATGTATTCTTGTCATTCTTAGCCTGTCTTTTGAATTTTGAGTCTAATTCATGCATGTTATTTAGTTCATAACATGTTCTAAATCAATTCCTAGAAGTAGTCTTGTTGTTGAACTCTTTTTTGTTTTCTAAGATTCCTACATGATGCCTATGATGAAGTTGAGATGTGGTGTTGAGTTGTGGCTGGATTTGTGAATCAAATAAGTCTTAAGCTCTCTTGAATTGTGTTATTCAAGATAATTGAGCATAAGCAAACACAAATTGTAACTATCCAAGCCTTAAGCAACATAAACACTACTCTTGATTTCTAGGTTGAAATCGCTGGTGCAGGCAGCTTGAACATACAAAAGTGTATAAATTACTGGGAATTGGTCACTACGTTTTTTGAGCTGAAACTTTTACTGAATTTTTTAGACATCTGGACCAAAATTATAAAAAAAGAACCAAGCGATTTGGATTAAAGGAAAAATAAAGAAAAATCTCACAAGTTGGCAGAAAAATCAGTGTCCAGGAAAAAAAAAAAGTGAAAGGAAAGTGTGCTTGTTGTTTTGGCTCAAAATTTGTTCTATAATTGGTGCCTATTTTATACCAATCCTAGTTCTGAAATTTCAATTGAAAATTATTGTGAAAACAAGTGCCAAAACTAGAGGTTTCTTGAGTCTTTTTTTTTTTTTTTAGTTTTTCTACTCTACTCTAGAGCCATTCTAGGTTTCTCTTTGAGTCCTAGCTTGCTTTTTGTGCTTTCCATTGCTTTAATTGTTGAATAATCCTTGGAAATTTGTCTTGTTAAAACTCTATTGGTTTAGCTTTCATTTCATTTTTTTTTTGTCTTTGGTTATTGCTTGTCTCTTTGTTTCCTTGCTTGTGAGTTGCCATATAGGGAATTGGAAAGGAGGATTGGTGCCATATCTTGAAGAATTTGAGTCAAGAAGCAAGGGGCCAACCACCTTAAGAGCTATTGGACTAAGAAGCACTCCAAATTGAGTGAAACACTAAAGAGAGAATAGCCACCACAATTGAGGACTTTTTTCTTTGTAATTTTGTAATTGGCAATTTGCTTTGCTTTCAAATTTTGTAACAAAAAGGCCTTTCATTGGAAGTAAGTTGGGAGCCTCCGCTAGGTCACCCTACTTCCATTTGTGTGTAATAATTTTAGGCAATTTCCCCTTAGGATAGTGAGTGTTTTGTTGGGAACCTTAAATGAGGTCATCCAAACACTCTTAGGATCCGCCTAGTTTGCATTTCTTGCACTTTAATTTCTTGCTTATTTTCATAGCTTATTTCCTTTACCCTCCATTGTCAAACCGCCTAGATAGCTTGCCTTTTACCAATTAGTTTTTACCTTATCTTTCACCCCTCTTTTAGTGTTATTTTGGCTAGTTTCAACCATAGTTTCTTTTACCTTTTGTTTTCAAACCCCCAACAAGAAAGAACCATAACTTAGGAACCAACATGAGTCTTCATTCTTCATCTAGTGTTAATGGTGAGGGTTCTACTCCTAAGGACCCCTTGTATAAGATATTAGATGAGTTGAGATCCCTTAAGTTGTGGAAAGAAAAACAAGAGAGAAAAGAAAAAGGTAAAAAAAGAGTGGAAGAAATAAGTCAAGATGAAAGAGAGAAAATAAGAGAGGAAGAAAGAAGAAAAATAATGAAAGAAATGAAAAGAGAAAAACATGCCTCCTATAGTAGTCATGACTCTTGCAAGAGTTTAAGTGAAGAACTTAGCGACTATTATAGAGGGCGTCATAGTTCACATACTAAACATCACTCCCAAAGAAGAGAAAAGGATAGAAGGCCTCACGAGGTTAACATTAGCCTCCCATATTTCCACGGAAAAGATAATGTTGAGGCCTACTTAGATTGGGAAATGAAGGTTGAACAACTCTTTGCTTGCCATCATATTAGCGAAGAGAGAAAAGTTCCATTGGCTACCCTTAGCTTTCAAGGGTATGCCCTCTATTGGTGGACTTCCCTTGTTAAAGAACGAAGGATTCATGGGGATCCTCCAGTAGAGTATTGGAATGATCTTAAGAGTGCCCTTAGGAAGAGGCACATTCCCTCCTACTATGAAAGGGAGCTTATGGACAAGCTCCAAAGGCTTAGACAAGGGAGTATGAGTGTTGAAGAATATAGACAACAAATGGAACTACTCCTTTTAAGAGCTGGACTTAGGGAGGAGGAAAGAACAAGCATAGCTAGGTTCCTTAGTGGGCTCAATATGGAAGTGAGGGACAAGGTTGAACTCCTTCCATATAGGGACCTAGATGAGCTAGTCCAACTTTGTATAAGAGTGGAGCAACAACTTAAAAGAAAGCCTTCTTCAAAATCTTATGGCTCTCACTCTTATCCAAGGAAGGACCAAGCCCATGGAATTTTAGGGGCTGCACCTTCAAAACCCAAGGAAGATAAGGGTAAGACCATAGAGAAATACCCCCCTAAGACTAGTTCCCAAGAAAGGACTAGCAACATTAAATGCTTCAAATGTCTTGGGAGAGGTCACATTGCCTCTCAATGCCCCACAAAGAAAACCATGATCATGAGGGGTCAAGACATTTATAGTAGTCAAGAGGAGACTACTTCTTGCCCTTCCTCTAGTGGAAGTGAAGATGAAGTAAGGGGTGAAGAGTCTAGTGAGGAAGTCTACCCTCATGAAGAAGGTGACCTCTTAATGGTTAGAAGGCTCCTTGGAGGTCAATCTTGTGATCTATCTCAATCCCAAAGAGAGAACATCTTTCATACAAGATGCAAAATTTTAGATAAAACTTGTTCTCTCATTGTGGATAGTGGATCTTGTTGCAATTGTTGTAGCACAAGATTAGTTTCCAAGTTGAACCTCACTATCATTCCCCACCCAAAACCTTATAAACTTCAATGGCTCAATGAGCAAGGGGAAATGATAGTTAACCAACAAGTGAAGGTACCTTTCTCCATTGGGACATATAAGGATGAAGTTAATTGTGATATAGTTCCCATGGAGGCAGGACATATTCTTTTAGGAAGGCCGTGGCAATTTGATAGGAAGATCATTTATAATGGCCTAACTAATGAGATTACCCTCACCCATCTTGGCACTAAATTTGTGTTGCATCCTCAAACACCTTCACAGGTGGCCAAAGATCAACTAACTATGAAAGATAAGAGGGATGAGGAAGAAAAATTAGAAAAACAAAAGAAAAAGAAGGATAGTAAGGTCTTGTCTTCAAAGGCCAGGGGGAAGGAAAAAGAGGGAAAGGATTCCTCCAAGAAGATTGTTAAGAAGGAAAATCATTTTGCAACAAAAGGTGATATTAAAAGAGCACTCCTTCTTAAACAATCTTTCTACCTTCTCCTATCAAGGGAAACATCCCTTAGCACTGCCACAATTCCTACATTTGAGACCTTACCCCCAAAGGTCCAAGAACTCTTACATGAATTTGGTGATATATTTCCCAAAGAGATACCCCCTGGGCTACCTCCTTTAAGGGGAATAGAACACCAAATAGATTTAGTCCCAGGAGCAAGCCTTCCTAATAGGCCAGCCTATAGGACTAACCCTCAGGAGACTAAGGAGATAGAGTCTCAGGTTAAAGAATTGTTGGAGAAGGGTTGGGTCCAAGAGAGCCTAAGCCCATGTGCTGTGCCAGTGTTGTTGGTGCCCAAAAAGGATGGTACGTGGAGAATGTGTACAGATTGCAGGGCCATCAACAACATCACTGTAAAGTATAGGCACCCCATTCCTAGACTTGATGATCTGCTTGATGAGTTGCATGGTGCCAATATCTTTTCAAAAATTGATCTTAAAAGTGGTTATCACCAAATCAGGATGAAAAAAGGTGATGAGTGGAAAACTGCTTTCAAGACCAAGTTTGGTTTGTATGAATGGCTAGTGATGCCTTTTGGGCTCACTAATGCACCAAGCACCTTTATGAGGCTTATGCATCATGTCTTAAGGGATTTCATAGGTAGATTTGTAGTTGTTTATTTTGATGATATTTTAGTGTATAGTAGGAGCCTAGATTTTCACTTAGGACATCTCAGACAAGTTCTTTCAGTCCTTAGGAAAAACACCCTCTATGCAAATATAGAGAAGTGTACCTTTTGTGTAGATAATATAGTTTTCTTAGGTTTTGTAGTTGGTAGAAATGGGGTCCAAGTGGACCCTGAGAAAATCAAGGCCATCCAAGAATGGCCCACCCCAAAAAGTGTGGGAGATATTAGGAGCTTCCATGGGTTAGCAAGCTTCTATAGAAGGTTCGTTCCTAATTTCTCTACAATTGCATCACCTCTCAATGAGCTGGTGAAGAAGAATGTGGCATTTACCTGGGGTGAAAAACAAGAGCAAGCCTTTGCTTTGCTCAAAGAAAAGCTTACTAAGGCACCTGTTCTAGCTCTTCCTGACTTTTCTAAAACTTTTGAGCTAGAATGTGATGCCTCTGGAGTGGGAGTTGGAGCTGTATTGTTACAAGGTGGGCACCCTATTGCTTATTTAAGTGAAAAACTTCATAGTGCCACCCTCAACTACCCCACCTATGATAACGAGCTTTATGCCTTAATAAGAGCCCTCCAAACTTGGGAACATTACCTTGTTTCCAAGGAATTTGTCATTCATAGTGATCATCAATCACTTAAGTACATTAGAGGGCAAAGCAAGTTAAACAAGAGGCATGCAAAATGGGTAGAGTACCTAGAGCAATTTCCATATGTTATCAAATACAAAAAGGGAAAAACAAATGTGGTAGCTGATGCCCTCTCTAGGAGACACACATTGTTTTGCTCCCTAGGAGCTCAAATTTTAGGATTTGATAATATTAGGGACTTGTATGCTTTAGATGAACATTTCTCTCCCATTTATGAGAGTTGTGGGAAAAAGGCCCAAGATGGATTCTATTTGGCTGAGGGGTATTTGTTCAAAGAGGGAAAGCTTTGCATACCCCAAGGATCCATTAGGAAATTACTTGTGAAAGAGAGCCATGAGGGTGGGCTCATGGGCCACTTTGGGATAGACAAGACCCTTGTCTTACTCAAAGAAAAGTTTTATTGGCCCCATATGAAGAAAGATGTCCATAAGCATTGCACTAGGTGTGTGGCTTGTTTACAAGCCAAGTCTAGGGTGATGCCTCATGGGCTATACACACCCTTACCCATCCCATCTGCACCTTGGGTAGACATCAGTATGGACTTTGTCCTTGGGCTTCCTAGAACCCAAAGAGGTGTAGACTCTATCTTTGTGGTGGTGGATAGGTTTAGCAAGATGGCACACTTTATACCATGCCACAAGGTGGATGATGCTTCCCACATCTCAAAACTCTTTTTCAGGGAAGTTGTGAGACTCCATGGTTTGCCTAGGACCATTGTGTCAGATAGAGATGCTAAGTTCCTTAGCCACTTCTGGAAAACCTTATGGGCTAAGTTAGGAACTAAACTTCTTTTCTCTACCACTTGTCATCCACAAACTGATGGGCAAACAGAGGTAGTGAATAGGTCTTTATCCACCCTTTTAAGGGCTCTTCTGAAAGGCAACCATAAGTCTTGGGATGAGTATCTTCCTCATGTAGAATTTGCCTACAACAGGGGGGTTCATAGAACCACCAAGCAGTCCCCTTTTGAGGTTGTCTATGGGTTCAATCCCCTAACACCGTTAGACCTCATTCCCCTCCCACTGGACACTTCTTTTATACATAAAGAAGGGGAATCTAGGTCAGAATTTGTAAAGAAGATGCATGAGAGGGTTAAGAACCAAATAGAGAACCAAACAAAGGTGTATTCAACTAAAGGCAATAGAGGAAGAAAAGAGCTAGTTCTTAATGAGGGTGACTGGGTTTGGCTCCATCTTAGGAAGGATAGATTCCCTACTAAAAGGAAATCCAAGCTTAGCCCTAGAGGGGATGGACCTTTTCAGGTTTTGGAGAGGATCAATAACAATGCCTATAGGTTGGACCTCCCAGAAGAGTATGGAGTCAGCACCACTTTTAACATTTCTGATTTAACTCCTTTTGCAGGTGGAGCTGATATTGAGGAGGAGGAACTAACAGATTTGAGGTCAAATCCTCTTCAAGGGGAAGGGGATGATGCAATCCTCCCTAGGAAGGGACCAATCACTAGAACCATGAGCAAGAGGCTCCAAGAAGATTGGGCTAGAGCTGCTGAAGAAGGCCCTAGGGTTCTCATGA
>NC_038249.2:45210117-45211054 GCF_000004515.6 Glycine max
TCAGCCCTTGTATTTTTGGGCACTAGACTAGTTTTTGTATTAGGGGTAGTTTGTAATTCACATGCACTAGTGGATATTTGATGTGTGTGGTTGGAAATAAATTAATTGAATTGGTAGAAGCCCAATCCAATTAAATTTAGAGGGGGAGGTGAGCATTTGCTTATTACACCCCATTGCCACATCATATAGTCACACTTTGTGCATGTCCTTCATGCTTTTCATGCCTCATGACACCTAAGCACACTTAGTGGAGAATCTTGTAATTGATCTTGGATTAGTGGGCTGAACCATAACTAAAATTCACTAATCATAATTAGTGAAATTTTGGCTCCAAAGTTTGGCTCCACAAATTCAATTTCAAATTCAAGTGAAATTTGAATTTCCCTCCAATTTTGTGTGACACTTAGGCTATAAATAGAGGTCATGTGTGTGTATTTTTTTGGGAACTTTGATCATTTGAATATTAACTTCAGATTTCAGAGCTCCTTTTGAGCACAAAATTTCGTGCTCTTCTCTCCCTCTCCCTTCATTCATCTCCTTCTTCCTCCAAGCTCTTATCCATGGCCTCCTATGGTGGTGAGCTTCTTCTAGACTCATCTTCTCCTTGAAGTGGCGTCTCCTCTCTCTCTTCCTTCTCCATTCCGCTGCCATTTATCTTCCAAGAAGCAAAGGAATCCATTGATGAAGAAGATCCTAGGCCTACAAGCTCCAATGGAGCTTGCATCAAAGACTATCTTGGACCAAATTCAACATGCTTGTCAGAACTGGGGATTTTTTGAGGTAACCCACAACCGCAAACTTCTTTACAAAACCTTTGTCATACTCACTCAAATTTATTTATATCTATACATTTGCACCTAAAGTTTTCTTAATCTTGTTCATTTTAATTATGTTAACTGTGATGGTTTCCTCTAGGTTTCGAAAACCATAATACTTC
>NC_038249.2:45211951-45221951 GCF_000004515.6 Glycine max
TTCACAGGTGGCCAAAGATCACTAACTATGAAAGATAGAGGGATGAGAAGAAAATTAGAAAACAAAGAAAAAGAAGGATAGTAAGGTCTGTCTTCAAAGGCCAGGGGGAAGGAAAAAGAGGGAAAGGATTCCTCCAAGAAGATTGTTAAGAAGGAAAATCATTTTGCAATAAAAGGTGATATTAAAAGAGCACTCCTTCTTAAACAATCTTTCTACCTTCTCCTATCAAGGGAAACATCCCTTAGCATTGCCACAATTCCTACATTTGAGACCTTACCCCCAAAGGTCCAAGAACTCTTACATGAATTTGGTGATATATTTCCCAAAGAGATACCCCCTGGGCTACCTCCTTTAAGGGGAATAGAACACCAAATAGATTTAGTCCCAGGAGCAAGCCTTCCTAATAGGCCAACCTATAGGACTAACCCTCAGGAGACTAAGGAGATAGAGTCTCAGGTTAAAGAATTGTTGGAGAAGGGCTGGGTCCAAGAGAGCCTAAGCCCATGTGCTGTGCCAGTGTTGTTGGTGCCCAAAAAGGATGGTACGTGGAGAATGTGTACAGATTGCAGGGCCATCAACAACATCACTGTAAAGTATAGGCACCCCATTCCTAGACTTGATGATCTGCTTGATGAGTTGCATGGTGCCAATATCTTTTCAAAAATTGATCTTAAAAGTGGTTATCACCAAATCAGGATGAAAAAAGGTGATGAGTGGAAAACTGCTTTCAAGACCAAGTTTGGTTTGTATGAATGGCTAGTGATGCCTTTTGGGCTCACTAATGCACCAAGCACCTTTATGAGGCTTATGCATCATGTCTTAAGGGATTTCATAGGTAGATTTGTAGTTGTTTATTTTGATGATATTTTAGTGTATAGTAGGAGCCTATATTTTCACTTAGGACATCTCAGACAAGTTCTTTCAGTCCTTAGGAAAAACACCCTCTATGCAAATATAGAGAAGTGTACCTTTTGTGTAGATAATATAGTTTTCTTAGGTTTTGTAGTTGGTAGAAATGGGGTCCAAGTGGACCCTGAGAAAATCAAGGCCATCCAAGAATGGCCCACCCCAAAAAGTGTGGGAGATATTAGGAGCTTCCATGGGTTAGCAAGCTTCTATAGAAGGTTCGTTCCTAATTTCTCTACAATTGCATCACCTCTCAATGAGCTGGTGAAGAAGAATGTGGCATTTACCTGGGGTGAAAAACAAGAGCAAGCCTTTGCTTTGCTCAAAGAAAAGCTTACTAAGGCACCTGTTCTAGCTCTTCCTGACTTTTCTAAAACTTTTGAGCTAGAATGTGATGCCTCTGGAGTGGGAGTTGGAGCTGTATTGTTACAAGGTGGGCACCCTATTGCTTATTTTAGTGAAAAACTTCATAGTGCCACCCTCAACTACCCCACCTATGATAAAGAGCTTTATGCCTTAATAAGAGCCCTCCAAACTTGGGAACATTACCTTGTTCCAAGGAATTTGTCATTCATAGTGATCATCAATCACTTAAGTACATTAGAGGGCAAAGCAAGTTAAACAAGAGGCATGCAAAATGGGTAGAGTACCTAGAGCAATTTCCATATGTTATCAAATACAAAAAGGGAAAAACAAATGTGGTAGCTGATGCCCTCTCTAGGAGACACACATTGTTTTGCTCCCTAGGAGCTCAAATTTTAGGATTTGATAATATTAGGGACTTGTATGCTTTAGATGAACATTTCTCTCCCATTTATGAGAGTTGTGGGAAAAAGGCCCAAGATGGATTCTATTTGGCTGAAGGGTATTTGTTCAAAGAGGGAAAGCTTTGCATACCCCAAGGATCCATTAAGAAATTACTTGTGAAAGAGAGCCATGAGGGTGGGCTCATGGGCCACTTTGGGATAGACAAGACCCTTGTCTTACTCAAAGAAAAGTTTTATTGGCCCCATATGAAGAAAGATGTCCATAAGCATTGCACTAGGTGTGTGGCTTGTTTACAAGCCAAGTCTAGGGTGATGCCTCATGGGCTATACACACCCTTACCCATCCCATCTGCACCTTGGGTAGACATTAGTATGGACTTTGTCCTTGGGCTTCCTAGAACCCAAAGAGGTGTAGACTCTATCTTTGTGGTGGTGGATAGGTTTAGCAAGATGGCACACTTTATACCATGCCACAAGGTGGATGATGCTTCCCACATCTCAAAACTCTTTTTCAGGGAAGTTGTGAGACTCCATGGTTTGCCTAGGACCATTGTGTCAGATAGAGATGCTAAGTTCCTTAGCCACTTCTGGAAAACCTTATGGGCTAAGTTAGGAACTAAACTTCTTTTCTCTACCACTTGTCATCCACAAACTGATGGGCAAACAGAGGTAGTGAATAGGTCTTTATCCACCCTTTTAAGGGCTCTTCTGAAAGGCAACCATAAGTCTTGGGATGAGTATCTTCCTCATGTAGAATTTGCCTACAACAGGGGGGTTCATAGAACCACCAAGCAGTCCCCTTTTGAGGTTGTCTATGGGTTCAATCCCCTAACACCGTTAGACCTCATTCCCCTCCCACTGGACACTTCTTTTATACATAAAGAAGGGGAATCTAGGTCAGAATTTGTAAAGAAGATGCATGAGAGGGTTAAGAACCAAATAGAGAATCAAACAAAGGTGTATTCAACTAAAGGCAATAGAGGAAGAAAAGAGCTAGTTCTTAATGAGGGTGACTGGGTTTGGCTCCATCTTAGGAAGGATAGATTCCCTACTAAAAGGAAATCCAAGCTTAGCCCTAGAGGGGATGGACCTTTTCAGGTTTTGGAGAGGATCAATAACAATGCCTATAGGTTGGACCTCCCAGAAGAGTATGGAGTCAGCACCACTTTTAACATTTCTGATTTAACTCCTTTTGCAGGTGGAGCTGATATTGAGGAGGAGGAACTAACAGATTTGAGGTCAAATCCTCTTCAAGGGGAAGGGGATGATGCAATCCTCCCTAGGAAGGGACCAATCACTAGAACCATGAGCAAGAGGCTCCAAGAAGATTGGGCTAGAGCTGCTGAAGAAGGCCCTAGGGTTCTCATGAACCTTAGGGTAGATTTCTAAGCCCATGGGCCAAGGTTGGGTCCAATTATCTTTGTACATATTAGACTAGGATGTCATTATATTTGGTCCTTGTATATAGGGCTCCATATTGTAGGTAGGGTACCCTAGAAATATAGGATTTTTCAGCCCTTGTATTTTTGGACACCTAGACTAGTTTTTGTATTAGGGGTAGTTTTGTAATTTCACATGCACTAAGTGGATATTTGATGTGTGTGGTTGGAAATAAATTTAATTGAATTGGTAGAAGCCCAATCCAATTAAATTTTAGAGGGGGAGGTGAGCATTTGCTTACTACACCCCATTGCCACATCATATAGTCACACTTTGTGCATGTCCTTCATGCTTTTCATGCCTCATGACACCTAAGCACACTTAGTGGAGAATCTTGTAATTGATCTTGGATTAGTGGGCTGAACCATAACTAAAATTCACTAATCATAATTAGTGAAATTTTGGCTCCAAAGTTTGGCTCCACAAATTCAATTTCAAATTCAAGTGAAATTTGAATTTCCCTCCAATTTTGTGTGACACTTAGGTTATAAATAGAGGTCATGTGTGTGTATTTTTTTCAACTTTGATCATTTGAATATTAACTTCAGATTTCAGAGCTCCTTTTGAGCACAAAATTTCGTGCTCTTCTCTCCCTCTCCCTTCATTCATCTCCTTCTTCCTCCAAGCTCTTATCCATGGCCTCCTATGGTGGTGAGCTTCTTCTAGACTCATCTTCTCCTTGAAGTGGCGTCTCCTCTCTCTCTTCCTTCTCCATTCCGCTGCCATTTATCTTCCAAGAAGCAAAGGAATCCATTGATGAAGAAGATCCTAGGCCTACAAGCTCCAATGGAGCTTGCATCAGCTCATATATTAGTAGTATTGTTGTGCTCTATTATGTGAATTATGGTTTCCTCAACGAATATGCATAGCTCATCCTTCTTCCAGATTCTTCCTTACGCTCAGCCGAGATGTGTTGCACTCAGCGGATGGCTCGCTAAGCCAGAAGATTGGCTTAGTGAGAGGGTGAAAATCAGCACTTCAAAACTTGCCTAATTAACCTAAAAGTGAGAGAAAAAATATTATGAATAATTCTCACTTAGCAAGAGCTTATTGAATTAGGCTATTTACCCAACACCCAACAACGTCCATACTCCACAGTCTTTTTTGTTTATTTTGTCCTCCTTGTCTTGCCATATTCATATTATGTCCTTCAATGAACAGGTATGCTTCATTTGCAAGAAAAAGAAGCAGTTTTGGTGTGTTAGGTGTAAAGTAGCTTTCCATAGTAAATGTGCAGCATGGTCAGATTCAGTGTTGCAACTAAAAGATCATCCTGGGCATACTGTTTGCTGGAGGCATCCTTATGATTGGCACTTGGATTGGAAGGTCAATTTTTTCTTTTCACCATAATGTTTTACTGTTATTGTTTATTGATTATACTACAAATTGCTGTATGCCCTTCCATTAGATTCCCACCCACATTCAAATTCAGTTATTTGTTGTGCTTGGCATATCTATTTTTTGTTTCTTTCTTTACCTTGTGATGTCTTTCCTTTTATAAGCTTATTTGATGATGTTTGATGTTTACATCGACTTAGTTGTCACATCTGCAATATACTTGATAAGGTTTTACTGCTTCTAATTGGATTGATATATTTGTAGAATATTTCTCACTAGATTTAGGTATCTCTTTTCAAAGTTTTATTTTTTGATTGGTATTTTTCATTGATTAGGTTGGCTGATAGGAATGTTGTGTTTGTTGGATGAGTAGCTTGATGCTTCGACAAGTGACATTTTTGTAAGGCTTATGAAAAATGTTTTACATCTAGTGGACTTATGTATATATCTTGTGCCGACCCTTTGCTATATATTTGGCATTATGGATATCTGTTGTAAAATGAATATCATATAGCATGTTTGAGAAAGAAAAGAACTTGTAATATTAAATTAATACAAATTCTGAAGGACTCTGTATTACAACGACTTTGATTGCTCATCATATATACTGGTTCCTTGTATGTTTGAGTGAGTCAAACCAGCTATTTACATAAGACTTTTTGTAATTTTGTTAATATCAATTTTGAAAGATTTCTTACCCCACCTTTTTCCAGGAAGTATTTTGTCAATTGCCTCTTCCATTTATCAGTGAAGAATTTAAGTTTGACTTCACTTGGAAAGACATGGACGCTAAGATGGAGCAGCCACTACCATAGTACACATCAGATGCAATATCCTACATGTTTTCTTGTTATCTTGTGAAACTACCATATTTAATAAAATTAAAATTAGTGTAGCCCTTTTAGAATGCTAAGTAAAAGAACTTTAACCTTCAAAAATTACATCTTAAAATTTAATTAAAAAAATATCACATAGCTCCGTAATCATTCAAACTTAATTCTAGATTAAAAACTAGTAATTATAATTTTATAGGGGGTGAAAAATATACAAAAAATGATAAAATAAATTTGAACTGTAGTAATTTTAGAAGGATGAAAAAATATTTCAGCATTTTATTTATAAAATAAAATAACAAAAAATGAATAAATAAAGTCAATATCTCAACTATATGTGAATTTAATATATATATATATATATATATATATTTATTTATTTATAAGTGACTATAAAAAATCTTTAAATATTTAAAGTAAGAAAAATATTTTTTAAAAAATGTGTAAAAATATTCATAATGGTTTGTTAACTATTTCAAATAATATGAATGTTAACTACACTTCATCTATAAGACATTTTTTTTAACATTCTCTTTACAATTATTAAAATTTATTGAAAATTAATAATTTTGATAAAACCTAACCTTACTAATATTTTTTGTACAATTTAAAAATTAATAATATATGAATAAAAATTAGGGTGGATATGAATTCCCTTTTTTCACAGATTTCTCCATGGGTTGATATAGTTGACAACACGTTCTGTGAGGTTGTCATTCTTTTAATGCTTGTTTGTCCTGATCCTTTTGTAGGCTTAATTTGGGTTATTTGGTATTGTCGTTCCAAGGTTTGAAGATGTTTATTTGGGGCGTTGAGGATCTTTATCCTTTGCTTGTCATATTGACATTGTTGTGTTCTCAAAGAAAATGGAAAGCTACTTTCCGGACTTGATCAAGATTTAATTTTTGAAAATTAATTTGCTTTATTTGTTGTGTATTGTTAAAATCACTGTTCTCTCTCTTTGCATATTTTCTTTCTCTCTATCTCTAATGGAATTTTAACCTATAATTATATAATTTTGTTATTTTGTTTTCCTGTTTGTTCTCTATTTTATCAAGAGTTCTGTCTGCTAAGTTACTTAAGTTGAAGGGCCGAAAACCTGAAACATGATTGTTTAACAGTTGTCTCGTATAATAATCTTTGCAGCTTCTTTATATCAAGATTTTTGTCTTAAAAAAGTGGAAGTACATAAAGATGCCTGATCTTCCATTCCAAGTTGGGGATTTGGCTGAGTCAAGATGCTTTGAAAAGGTGGTTATCGTGGTGCATGGTTTAGATGCAAGGTTTAAATTCTTCCTTCTCTAAATTTGTTTTATTGTGATAACATGCAAAGCATAGGAACCTAAATAAGAAAAGAATTTTTGGATCGGCATTGGCTTCTTATGCGACACTTTTATCAAAGGTGCATTAGTAAAAAGTAAAAACCAATTATTTGTGGTTCTTTCTATCAATTGTTAAATTGAAACCATTTTATAACAATATACTATAATATGGTTATGGCATTGTGTAAATCTCATGGCTGTTGCAGTGATAGCAAGAGGTATGGTGGGGAAAGCAATACTTATTCTTTCTTTTTAACACAACAGATTCTGATTCTTTAGACTTTAGTGACTATTCCGTTGCATTGAGTGTTCTTTAAATGTGGTTACTACAAGTGTTCTTATATCTTTCGCAAACTCAAACCCATGACTTGAATAAGATCTCTTTGATTGAACACTTCTACCAAATTTTGTGACAAACTCTTTTTCTCCAATTATTTCATCTTTTTCCTTGTCTGTTCTCTCTATTTTTTGTCTATATTCTGTAAGAGATACTCACTCCTTTGTTTTTTGTGTTTATCATTTCCTATGTGTTCTAAGTCTCTACTTCTCTTTGCTCTCTGTTCTGTTCTTTTTGATTCAGGTTAATCGTTCTCTGAAAGGGTTTGGGGTTCAGGGTTTCGGGTTAAATTTATATTTTTCACACAATTATTAAAGAGTAAGATATATCTTTGTTCACAGGGAGATTTTTATTAAGTTTATTTTGATTTTTTTAAGAGAATAATTTTTTAGTAGGAAGAAGACCTTTTTTGGGTGAATATTAACACCTTTATAATTACTACTTCCATCAAATAATAATTATCTATAAAAGTTACACCAGTTTAACTCAATCATAATTTAGTTTTTAATTATTATTTATTTATTAGTCCATAACACATAATTATTAGAGAGTAAAATATATCTTTGTTATAATAAGATTTTTATTAAGTCTTTGGTGTATTTTTTTTTAAAGAGAACAATTTTTTTAGTATGAATTTAGTAAGTGGATATTAATCCCTTTATAATCACTATTTTCATCCAATAGAAGTTATCTGTAAAAATTACTCCAATTTAACTCAATCATAATTTAATCCTTATTTATTTATTAGTTCCTAAAATCATGAATATTAATTCTTAAATTTTATATAATAAAGAAATCAAATAAGTTATTTAAACATGTATATGAAATGAAAGGAATAATTTTAGAAGCTTCCACTAAGTTAATAAGAAGCTTTCTTGTCCTATTAGGGAGTGACTAGCACGCGCCTCATGACAAGTACGAAAACAACAAATATCAGAAAAAATTCTCACACTCACTCATGAAGAGAAAGTTAAGTGGCGAATGTGAACACATGAGAGTGAAGTGTGTATGCATACACATACAGAATACGGATCCATTTCGTTCCAATACTTGCCTCTTTCTTTTTTTTACCTGCTACTTCTTGTTGTTCTGTTCTTGCTACATTTTGGCGCATTTTAGCATCAAACCACCATACCCTAAAAAAGCATTATCCTCCTTCTTTGTTCTTTGCTTTTCTCTTTTCTCTTTCCCTCTTCAACAATAATAATGACAATCATTTTCATCTTCTTCTCCCTTTGAAAACACACCCTTTTTACAGATCCTGTTATTTCTCTCTCTCTCTCTCCACAATTTGTTTTCTTTCTTTCTTTGTAGCTACCAAAACAATTTGCTCAATATTTATAGAGACAGAGGGAAAGCGGCTGCTAAAGGTTTCAGCTTTAGATCTGAGGGAGCTAAGGTTGTTTGAAGCAATGGAGACACCCCATGTCTCTTGGTCTTTCACATGAGATGAAAGTTTCTTGCTTTCTTCTTCTTTGACCCTTCTTAGTCTTTCTTGTTCTTGTTCTTCTTTTTCTTCTTCTACCACCTTACTTGGTAACTTTCAATTAAAGTACTACCTCTGAAAGAGGGTCTCATATTTTTGGTAACAATGCTGGCCATTGGGGGACATGGCACTAGTATCCGCAGAAGCTCTACTTGCACTGCTTTGCTCATAGAACTTGAGGTCTTTCTCTTTCTTTGGTGTTTCAGAATTCTGGGTTTTGAGGAATTTGTTGGGTGCAAAATGAAGATATGGGGTGTTTCTTTTTCTTAATGAAGAGTCTGCTTGTGATGATTTGTTCATGATATGCCTACTCCTTTATTTTCTTTTCTTCTTCTTCTTTTTCTTCATCATCTTCTTGTTCTTGGCTATTCTCTACCCAATGATGTCTTCTTTCTCCTCGGGTCAACTTTTTGTCTGTTCACTGTGTCAAAAGAAAAAAAAAAGCACTGATAGGGTCTCTGTAGGTTATTTTATTATAGGGCGAAAGGGGCATTGTCTTTCTTCATTAGATTGATTACGTGAGTTGAAAAGGTCTTTTTTTTCAGCTTTTTTATCTTTTATTTTTTCCTTGTTTTTGGTCTAAAGTTTGATGGGTTTTTTACTGTATAATTTTTAAAATTCAGTGGATTGGGATTCTTGATGCATCTTAAAAGTTACCAGTTGAATAGTTGGTATCGGGTTTTCGGGTTGACTTTGTCTTTATACTGTACTGTTTATTTATTCTTGTTGCCTTTACGAGATATGATGACACTAACATGGAACCGATTTCTGGTTTGGTTGCAATTTGGTTTAGCTTTGGTGTAGTGTTTTAGAATTTTGTTGATTTTGCATATTTTGTGTGTAGGAAGTTAATAATACCAAACTGTTTATTGTTTTCATTTTTACTATATTCTTCATCTGGTACATTCTTCCACTACTGTTTGGTTAGGCCTTGTTTTACTTTATTTGCATTTTTGAGCATCACAACAATTGAGGATGAACAGGACTTGTCACTTAGGAGACTTAATGAATATAAAAAAGAAAAGGTTTGTATTATGATATAAACTGACCCATGAACTTTCTTATAGCTCTGGACCGTGGTTATGGGTTAATAAATCTTTGATTTTTGTGAATGATCAATTCATGTAAATATTCATTTCTTGTTTGTGCAAGCTCCCTGCTGTTTTATTTTTTCCCCTAAGAAAAAGTAGTACATGTGGCAATTAAAATGCTTTTCTTTACCCCTGTTGTCTTGTTTTATAGCCTCATATCAATCAGTATATTGATCCTCCTTTTATTTTATAACTCATTTTTGCCTTTTATATGTGTGTTCTTTTGATGATGATCACCTTCAAAAGGTCTTGCAATGCGTGAATGAGGTGCTTTCTCTTTGTAGTGTGCTTGGGTTGGATTTTGGTCAGACCGTGGGTGATGTTCACCCAAGTTTGCATGGGACTCAAGTGGAACAGTCGACTAATATTAGCAATAGCACATTGGAAGGTCTAGAGCAGGCCATTCTCAAGTTAAAAATAGAAAGGAAAACTAGAATTTCAGAAGGTGATTTTTTTGCAGTATGCTTAATTGCTTTTCGT
>NW_024464684.1:212687-214283 GCF_000004515.6 Glycine max
GTGTCAGGATTGGGTAATTTGCGCGCCGCTGCCTCCTTGGATGTGAGTAGCCGTTCTCAGGCTCCCTCTCCGGAATCGAACCCTAATTCTCCGTCACCCGTCACCACCATGGTAGGCCACTATCCTACCATCGAAAGTTGATAGGGCAGAAATTTGAATGATGCGTCGCCGGCACAAAGGCCGTGCGATCCGACGAGTTATCATGAATCATCAAAGCAACAGGCAGAGCCTGTGTTGACCTTTTATCTAATAAATGCATCCCTTCCAGAAGTCGGGGTTTGTTGCACGTATTAGCTCTAGAATTACTACGGTTATCCGAGTAGTAGATACCATCAAACAAACTATAACTGATTTAATGAGCCATTCGCAGTTTCACAGTCTGAATTAGTTCATACTTACACATGCATGGCTTAATCTTTGAGACAAGCATATGACTACTGGCAGGATCAACCAGGTAGCATCCGTTAATGACCAAGCACCTGCCACGAGCATTGCCAGCGCTAGCTAACTAAGAGTAGTAGCATCGCGTTGAACAAAGCAAGCGCCAGGGCAAGCGTCATCCGAGACAACCGATTTTAAGGAACAATGTGGGGGCACTAGACCACCCACGTTCACTGCATGCACCGCATCCGAGAGAACAATCACCACACGTGTGCCACAGGAAGCCGTTATGATGGACGACTAACGTGGTTCACGTGTGGGACTTTGAAATCCTCCAGCGTCCCCAACAAAGAGGCCTGGATGGAATGGGTCTGACTAGCCACACGAATACCGTTTGGTAGGTAGGCAACACAGGAACCAATCGTCAGCACTAAGCCACGAAGGCTAAGGTGACAATGAAAAGGATGCATGTCACACGTTGCATGCGCAAGCATGGAGCCGTGCAACAAAAACATCCCGATTACCACTCATGCACCCTCACGTTCGCAAGACTTGACACCACTAAACGAACCACACCCCACAATACCAAAGGCATGCAGGCAAATGGAAACATCGAGTGGCGCCTCATCCGCATCGCTAGGCACGAAATTGAGTTTTGTTGGGTGAAAACCCATATCCGGTCGAGTGAATCGTGAATCAGCCAACAACACCTCAGCAAGGACAACACCGCCTAGGATCCGTTAAATGTGAAAACGGAAGCTATTGGGCATGCAATGCATCTTTGTTGAAGGAATGAGCCATCACACCACACTAGAAATGAGAATCCCATCCATTTTCAAAAAAAAAAAATTTTTCGTTGGGGGGGTGTGGTGCCCCCCTATAATAGGCTAATATGCCATTTCCAGATTGACAGGAGTAGATTAACCTTTTCGCGAGGAGACATAAGGCCAAAATTGGGACCTAGACATCGAATTTTGATGAGATTTTTTGCAGGCACCCTTAGAAAAATGGTATCTCGGAGTTCCCCAAGGCTCGTAATTTATTTCCATGGGAATATTTTTTTATTAATTTTTAAAGTGGCGAAATGCGTAAAATCCGAAAAAAATAAAAAGGGCACCTAGAAAATGAATTTGGCGTGATTTTTGCAGACATCACATATATATCATGTGCCCGCAAATTTCGTGACAAACACAACGCAGGCATACTTGAAAATCC